>NW_026099573.1:44531228-44539177 GCF_025091365.1 Daktulosphaira vitifoliae
AAAAAAAAAAAAAAAAAAAAAAAAAAAAAAACACATCTTAGTAAAACCAATACCTTCTCACCTTCGCATCGAAGCTAAAAAACGCTTCGATGCAAATCTTTAGTTAGTGTTTAATTTAAAAAAATTGGTGGATTATTCTAAATGCTACATGATCTGTTATTTTCTTATTAATATCCTGAATGAAAAAGGGATTATTAAACAATATTATTTCTCATAAAAAATTGTGTTGATCCAAACATTTTTCAATAAGTTATAGCATTAAAAAGTTAAAAATGTAAAAAATAAAATCAAGAATTTTCACACGAAAATAGCAGTCGATAGCCATTTTCACCATGAAGACAAGTCCAGAGTTTAACATTTTTTTTTTTATATTAAAGTATATTACATTACCTTTAATTTAAGATATATATAAAAGTGTCAAACCTTCCGGAACATTTTCAAAAGTTAAGTTGAAAAAGTTAATTTTTTGTGAAAAAATTGTCATTTTAAATCCCCCCTTGTGGGCAGGTTAAGGGTTAAATTTACAAAAAAATATACCAAATGATAGGTAAAGGCATCAAGCATCTAAAAAAAAAAAATTATTATATTGATATGTTCATTTTTGAAAAACTTACGACAGTTTTTAATAAAAAAAATTGAAAAAATTTCGAAAATTAGCGATTTTTAAATTTGTAATTTTTTTGGTGGTTACCCCCATTTACGGGGAACAAGGGAAATTTTTCCAATTTTTAAGGGTAATGTCTTCGACTAGATACGATTTGTGATCTTTTGACGTATCGTTGAAAGAAATCCGTTCTGTGAGAGCTGAGAAAAAGTGGTAACAGACACAAAAAAAAAAAACACATAGTAAAACCAATACTTTCTCAGCTTCGCATCGAAGCTAAAATGCAGTCGTATTTTCCACCGCCCTCCCGTCCCAATAAAAAAAAGTAGTTGGGGTGCGCAAAAAAACAAAAAAAAAAAGTAGAGGATCTCCGTCCCCCTGCGCACTCCCTAATTCGAGCACTGGGTACAGTCATTTGTTATTCGCCGACCCTCCATTCGATCAATCGGCATGTATTGAAATGCTCTTCGGTAGTGATCTGTTTCTTAATTGAATCGGCTTAACACAAAGGCAATTCGTTCTGAAGGATTTCCATCAGCAATTAATATCTATTTGGCTGGGTAATAGTAGGCCAAATAAGTCACAGTTAAATACAGTTTGTCACCGTAAACAATCTTAATAGCTTATCAGGTCCATTGTTTAATAACTCATCTCAAAATATTTATCCTCATGTTTTGCATACATCAACCATAAAACCGAATTTTTATCAAAGTTTGATCAAGTAAAAATGTCTACAATCATTAACTTCCTAATGACCTCACTCGATTTTCGTTATTACCATCAAGACCCATTAATGCATGAGTACTTTATCAGAATTTTAAACAATCAATTGCTTACAATAACAAGTGTTCACCTTATAACTCAACACCACCACGTACACCGCAAAGGACCACACGACTTGACTCGCTATCAATTCGCTTACAAAGTTGCATCTCTATTGTACATACTATCTTTTTAAATATTTTGTTCGTACTTTTTTTATTCCCTTCCTAATTAAGTTATTTGTTCCTAGGTGTCAAACTAATTCAATATTTTGTTTATAATTTGTTCTTTTTATTAATAATTTTATTCAATTTGTTTACGTTGATATTTTATGCTAATATTAAGACTACACTCATACTAAGTTTATGTTCAATCAAGTTGTTTTGAAAGGCTTCGTCTTTTAATGGGTGGAGTATGTTTAGTAGAGAGCGCCTTTAACATAGTCAACTGATCCACTAGATCAGTTGTAACAAATACTGTTGAATACATCATATTGCGTGACAGCTGATCTTTAGCGTCTTTGCTTACCTATCTCTTCGCCTACACTGAACCGGCAAATTGACGTCCTACGCGTTAATTGGTCGCCATGTACAGGTTATTTTCGTTCCTCAACGGATAATACTGTGCGTTTTTTTTTGAATACGCAACAAGCGCGTCAAATTATGGTCTACGAAACATAATTTTCAATTACAAAAGTTAAGTTTTTGTGGGGTTTAGGTGGTATGAACCCCTAAACAAATGATATTACTACGCTATATTATGTTCTATGACAAAGTTGCACTAATGTGGGGTTAGTGATCTAAATTTCATTAAAATTAATATTGTTATTTTTTTCACGAACTTTTTTGAAAATGTTGAGAGAAGTTAGGTTGGAACCACTATATATTTTATTCAAATTGCACTTATGTTCCTTGAAAATTACTACAATGTATCATTTGTTTGACTCACTTAATGCATTTAAATCAATTCAATTAAATCGGCTTCTTTATTGCTTAAGAAAAAAATATAATTGACAAAATAAAAACCCATAAATAATTTAAAATGGGGCAAATATTGGTATTTTAAAAATTTTCTATTTTCATATTTAATTCATAGCTTGGAAAAGATGATGAAAATAATCATTGAAATTTGTAACCAAAACTATTACAAAAGAAAAAGATTGTACTATGAATTAATAAATATTAAGTATTAATTTTAGAAAACTTAGGAGAAAATTTAAATACTTATCTTAGTTATCTAGCTAACATGGTTAGTTATCCAAATTATTATTAACAAATTACATCATAGTACGCTAAATTTTAATTTCTAACCGCAATTGAAAGTAACGGAAGTGAGTTAGTATTATTAATATTACTCACCAATAACATATTAATATAATAATATTAATATAACATATTAATATTGCTCACCAAATTTTATTTTAGCCTCCGAAACCGTCATTGGATGAGGTATGAATTTTGCCTAATAATTTTTTATGGTCTGTATTATAGTTACAGATTCGTATCTGTTACTATATAAGGATCTGTTTTATAATAAATCTATTATATTTGAAATGTTTTAACGTATACTTTTTAGTTTTATAGTTTATACTCTTAAAATCCCTCATTCGTCTCATAACTTAACTCCGATTCAAGATTTCTTGAAATTACCCTTTTTATCTGTCAAAAAATGTGAAGAAAACATAAGTTTTATTTCCAAAATTACACGTGGTTTAATTTCTTCTAACTTTAAATTCTTTCTAAATTCAGATTTCGGTTTTTTGACGTTCAAATCGTAATTATACCCATTTTTATATACTTCTCGCTTCTACTAATCATTTTTTTTTGTTCCACATTTCTACATTTAAAATTTAATGACCATTGTAAATAGTAATCCTCTTAAATTCTCGCGATTTTAATAGATTTTGAAAACTTAAACATTTAGCTGTTAAATTATTAAACATATAGTGTAATACTGTGTGTTGTTTATAATATATGTAATATATTCCGGAAGTAAAATAGTCCCCCATTCGGATCTTCGGGCGGGGACTACGAGAGGGGAAAAAAATGTTAAAGAGTATAAACGCATAGAAATTTGGAATGTAAGAACTTTATTACAATGTGAGAAGTTGGAAAACCTGAAAATGGAAATGGAAATGAACAAGATGAAAATTGATATCCTTGGAATATCAGAAATAAGATGGCCAAAGTCAGGAAACTTCTGGAGCAGAGACTATAGAATAATACATATAGGAGCAAAAAATCTGGCACAGGAGGAGTAGGGATTATAATAAATAAAACCCTAGGTGATAAAGTTAAAGGCTATATACATTAGCATGATAGAATTATTCTAGTTAAGTTCAAGACGAAACCAAAACAAATAATAGTAGTTTAAGTATATATGCCAACAACAAATAGTAGTGACGAAGAACTAAAAAAAGTATATAAAAATATAGACAAATTAATTTAAAATGTTAAACGGGAAGAGAATCTGACTGGAATGCCATCGTGGGGGAAGAAAAAGTAAAAAACTGGTGAATATGGACCATAACCTAGTTATTATGAAGTGTAATCTTAAATTTAAAAGAATAATGAGTAAAAAGAAAATGGTGAAATGGCAAATTAAAATCTAAGAGATGAAAAAACCATGAAACAATATAGTAAATGCACAAGTAATGCGATTACCGAAGAATCCTAGAACCCCAAAACATTGAAGAAAGATAACAGAACTTTAAAGATACACTCACAAATACTGCAATATAAACTTAAGCATACAAAAATTTTACAGCGAGAAAGGATTGGATTACAACTGAAATTGTCAATATAATAGAGGAAAAAAGGAAATATAAAAGTTCGAACAGTATCGAAGGACAAGAAAGATAAAGAGTACTGAGGAATCATGTTATTAGGAAGTTATTACTTATTATAAGTTATTAGGAAATCAAGGTAAGCTAAAGAAAAATGTTTAGAAGAAGGGTGTAGTGAAATAGAAACCCTTATGAAAACAGGAAGCAGAGAGGAAGCATATAATATGTTGAAAAAGTTCTTCTTTGACAAGTATAAAATCTGATCTGGAGGAGTAGAAGATATCAATAGAGAAATGTTATGAACAAGAAGATATAGCCAAAAGATGGAAGGAATATTTAGAAACTCTGTACGAGGGAGAAACACTTAAGGGAAATGAAACAAATTAAAAAGAGAAAACGGAAGAAAAAGGATACAAAATTGATTCAGTTATGAGGGAGGAGTTCGATAAAGCTTTAAAGAATCTGAAGAATAAAAAAACAGCAGAAATTGATGAAATTCAAGCGGAGCTTTGGAAGGAGTCGGGAGAAAAAGTTAAAAACAAATTATCAGAGATATATACGTAACTGGGAATTGCTGAAGGATTTCGTAAAAAGCATAATTATCCCCATCCCAAAAAAAAGCAGCAGCGAAAAAATGTGAAAAATGCCGTACAATTAGCCTACTATCCCATGGCTCTAAAATACTAACAAAGATTATATTCCAACGTATTGAATCAAAAATAGAACAATCGCTGAAAGAGCACCAATTAGGATTCAGGGAAAATATGTGCAAAATAACGTGCAAAAAACAAAAGTACTCGTTTGTGGAAGGGAGAATAAAACCAAAGTACTGATAAAAATACGAGGAAAACAAACAGTAAAACAAGTAGATGAATTTGCATACTTGGGAAGCACAATCAGCAATAATGGGAGAAATAGGAGTGAAATAAAGAAACGCATTTGTCATGCTAAAATAGCCTTTAATAAAAAGAAAAATCTAATTCCATTAAGAAACATTAGCCTAAAAATAAAAAAGAATTTATTGAAAATATATGTATGGAGTATAGCCCTTTATGGATGTGAAACCTGGACAATATCAACACAGGAACAAAAAAGGCTAGAGTCGTTTGTAATGTGATGCTATAGTAGAATATTAAGAATAAGTTGGATGGACACTCCATCGTTACTCCAACCAATGTAGAGGTACAAGAAAGAATAACAGAAGGAAAGTTATTATGGAATAATATAGTTAGGAGACAAAATTAATAGATAGGCCACATATTGCGACACGAAGGATTGCTAAAACTGATTATAGAAGGAAGCGTAGAGGAGAAGAACCATAGGGGAAGACCAAGATTGGAATATATTCAAAAAATAATAAAAGACTTAGGATGCAACTCATATGTAGAAATGAAAAGGAAAGCGGATAATAGAGAAGAATGGAAGATGGCTACATACCAATCCACGGATTGATACCATAGAGAGAGAGAGACTATATATTTTTTCCATTTACATTTCTAGTTGATATTATTATAGTTCTATTGTTCAATTAACTTAATTACTTAAATTAACTTAAAAAAATTTAATTATGTTGATTGTTCTCATTGTTATAATAATTGACCTTTTTTCTTACTTTTAAAACTCTCTGTATAATGTTAATTTTAAATTTGTTAATTTAGTTGTCAATTAAATATTGCTATTTTGGGTTTTTACTCGTTATGTAAATAAAATAATATAATTTATTGTTAGTAAACACATAATTTAGTAATTGTAGACGACCGACTTTTACGAAATAATAATGTTCCTAAGACAAAATGTGTTAAAAAATAGGACATATGTGTTAATAACCAGTTAAGAAAATAACTTAAGAAGTATGAAAATTTTAAATATTGGACGATATTTACTAACAAGAGATTTATCAGATTTTTTAAACGTAGGACCTAAAAAAGAAAATTCATATTTATTAGGAAATACACTAGTTTTAATGTATTTATAGTTGGGATCCAGTGTAATGGAATTGAGAGATTTTTAAATTATTATTGATTTATATCTGACAGTGTTTAAAATCACTGTGGAAATCACTTTGATCGTAATGAAATGACCATTATAGGGTTTTATAATGGTATTTATGTCTTTGAACGGATGAAAGGTTACAAGTAGTGTGACTCATACATCAGTACTCTCAGATGAAGGAATGAATGGAATCCATAGATAAAAAGAGACAGGTGAGAAGGGATATTTACAAAAGTTTGATGGTTGTGAGCAAATATGGAACACTGGTTAACTTAACTACTAAATAATAAACAAGTTAAATAGAATATAGTAATCATTAAGTGTAATAAAATATTAAAAGAATAAATAAATTAGCTTTGTTCTGTTTAGTATAAATGTAACATAGAATTAAACAATGTACATATTAGTCTTATTCATAATTTTTTTATTTAGCGTCGTAAGAAGACTACGAAACAGGTATGAATTTTACACAATATTAATATTTGAAAAAAACCTATTTTGCAGAAATTAATTTTTGTATTATTTACTTAAACATACAGAAAACAGTTTTATACAGTCGGGATCAACCATATAGGAAATGAAGTATTTTTTAGATTAGTATTGATTGATCAATACACTTTTCAATAAGTTATAGCATTATAAAGTTAAAAATGTAAAAAATAAAATCGATAATTTTCACACAATAATAGCATTTAGTAGCCATTTTCACCGTGAAGACAAAATAAAGTCCGAAATTTTTTTTTTAAATAATAAAGTAGATTACATTAGCTTTAATTTTATATATATATAAAAGTGTCAGACTTTCCGGAACACTTTCAAAATTTAAGTTGAAAAAGTCAATTTTTTGTGAAAAATTTGTCATTTTGAATCCCCCCCTGTAGGCAGGTAAAAAGTCAGCTTTATAAAAAAAATATACCAAATGATAGGTAAAGACATCATGCATCTACATAAAAAAGAATTATATTGATCCATACATCTTTCAAAAAGTTATAGCATTATAAAGTTAAAAATATAAAAAATAATTTTTTTACAAAAATCGTATTTTTTTTATTAAGTTTAATGTCTGTTTTCACCATGAAGATAAAATAAAGTCCGAAATTTTTTTTTACCATTATAAAGTATATTACATTAGCTTTAATTTAAGATATATATAAAAGTGTCAGACCTTCCGGAACACTTTCAAAAGTTAAGTTGAAAAAGTTCTACTTTCTATATGCATTTTTATGTTTTGAATCCCCCCTGTATTAAGGGAAATGGTCCGATTTAAAAAAAAAAGTATGTCGAATGAAAGATCTATATAAATACTACTTCTCATAAAAAAATTGTAATGATCCATACATTTTTCAAAAAGTTATAGCATAATAAAGTTAAAAATGTAAAATTCAAAATCGAAAATTTTCACATAAAAATAGCATACGGTAGCCATTTTCATCGTGAAGACAATATAAAGTCCGAAATTTTTTTTTTTCATAATAAAGTACATTACATTAGCTTTAATTTAAGATGTATATAAAAGTGTCAGACCTTCCGGAACAATTTCAAAAATTACGTTGAAAAAATTAATTTTTTGTAAAAAAGTTGTCATTTTAAATCCCCCCTTGTGGGCAGGTTAAGGGTTAAATTTATAAAAAAAATATACCAAATGAAGGGTAAAGAAATCATGCATCTACAAAAAAAAGAATTATATTGATATGTTCATTTTTGAAAAAGTTACAACAGTTTTTAGTAAAAAAAATTTCGAAAATTAGCCATTTTTAAATTTGTAATTTTTTTGGAGGTTTCCCCCATTTACGGGGAACGAGGGAA
>NW_026099573.1:44539328-44687696 GCF_025091365.1 Daktulosphaira vitifoliae
AAAAGGGAAAAAAAAAAAAAAAAAAAAAAAAAAAAAAAAAAAAAAACACATTATAGTAAAACCAATACCTTCTCAGCTTCACATCGAAGCTAAAAGATACTTATTTATTAAGTCTCTAGAACGTTTTTTTTTTTTGTTTAATCATTCTTTTATGATATGAATAATACTTAATTATTACAAAAATCAAGCTGTTATTGAAATAATATAGAATGAATCGAGTATTACTTAACCGATAATTTCGAAAAGAATAGAAAAATTGGCAAGTTGAGTTGAGTTATTAAGTATTAGTTTCATCAGAACCTTTTGATAACTGAGAAGTTATATAATTTTTTTAAAAATCAGGAAAACATCAGATGATATCATTTATTCAAGGCAATGCTTTGTAATTGAAACCACTCCTCTCTCTATGTTTGACATCAAATTCTTCTTTCCTCGGGTGTCATCTTAGTATCTTCCTAGTTATTTTTCCTTCAATGATGTATAAATGATGTATAAATGATTTATAATGATTACAAAGTCAATTATTCGGTTCATGTGTCCAATTAACTCTTTTGATTCAATCACTTTCGTGAGCTATTTTTCTTCTCTCACTTCTTCTAGCACTTGAACATTCCTTTTATTGTCTATCCATATTTTCTTTGTCATTTTTCGTTATATCCATAAATCTTGTGCTTCTAGTTTGTTTCTGTCTATCTTGTCTACTTTCCATGTTTCACTGCCATATAAAAACACACTCCAGACAAATGTTTTAACGAATCTTTTACGTATGCCGATGCTCTGATATTTATTATCGAGAAGCTAATTCTTGGTTAGAAATGCTTGTTTTGTCAATGCTATTATTTTTCTGATGTCTGGTATTGATTTTTTATTGGACGCTACGATAATTCTAAGATAACAAAATTCTCAGGCCTGTTGTAATTGTGTATTGTTTATTTGTATATTAAAATTTAGATATGAGTAAATAATACATGTAAATATTATAAAGGGTGTTTAGTTAGTAATGAAAAGGGTTTTTTATTGTATTGTACCAATATGATATCTCCATCTAATGAATATATAGAGTATTGAGTAAGTAAAGAAACAGTTCAATTTTAGTTTGAAGTGCTTAAGGATGTATCCATGTTTACAGTTGGAACTGACGTTTTGTACTCATTGCAGAGTCACCAAAAGAGTAATCAAATGTAGAGCTCCTAATACCTCCATTTTAAAAATATTTTTTTTTAATTTCCTCTAATAACAAAAATTTTTGATAACTTTTTATAGTATTAAAAATTACTCACTCTTATTTGTTTTTATTTTAGTCTTTAAAATTGGCTGAAGAACAGGTAATATATTAAACTATCTATATATGTAAATATTATGTAGAGTGTTCACTATGTTTTGATTTAGCCAATATTCTTTTGTTAGATAATAAGGAAAAATTAAATACATAGTAAAGTGGAGGGGGAATTACATATTTACAAAGTGAAAAAAATACAATTAGATTAGAACTATTTAGAGAGTATAAGGATTCAAATATTTCGGATAAAAAAAAAGGACGTGAGAACATGGGCATCATTTAGAATTGAAATTGTTCAAATAATTGTGGACTGATTTTTATATATACTTGAAAGTAAGGTTATATATTACTGTTGAAAATTGATCTATGCATTATTCAAATAAAGCAAATTAATAATAACTCATTCATAAAAAAATGCATTATGGCCAACTTTACAGCCAATAACTTAAAGATAATAATCGCTAGTATATATCTTTAAATCACGTAGTACAAAAAAAGTGTTCAATTTGATTCAGTTTTGATTACGTAAAAGAATATTTTTTACATAAGTTTTTAGTATACTTTTTACTTTTTATATATTATTATAGATATAAGAAAAGTCGTTAAAATAATTTTTAAAATTATAATTGATATAATATCGATAATAGTAAAAATTTTCTATTTAAAAGATTTTTTTTATCAACAAATAATTATTGATTCTTTTTATTTAAATAACCATACTTATTTGATTTTTAAACAAAGAAAATAAAATAAAATATTTTAATATTGTCGCGGTCGCATCGCGACGCCAGCTTTACCACTGGATGGCGATCGCGGCGCTTCCTCTTTACGTCCGGTAGGTCGCGCCATATGGAGTGGCCGACGGGCGGCGTGAAGCAGTCCAGGCCGCCGGCGACTAACAGTAAAAATAATCAATATCATCTTCACGTTTTGACCGTCATAGACACACATATGAAAAACAAAGTTTAATTTTCATTTTGTATTTTGATATTGTCATAAAACGGAAAATATACGCTAAATAATATTTATTTGACAGAGTAATTATTTATTTATTATTATAAAATTACCACTTGACCCACAACAATATTTTTTAGAATGTGTCATAATATATCACTATATGGAATTTGAGATCTTTAGATTTATCGATTATAAATAATTGATAACACAAAATGATTTACTTTAAACATAATATATTTACCACTGCTATAGATAGAATGCATCAGGACATAATTATCCGGCGGCAGAGATTGTTATGAAAATAAAATTAAAAAATTCCCTCATTATAACACAATCAGTTCATCAAGCTAGAAACCACAATTATAGATTGAATTTTATCTATAATCGTCATGATTACCTGACGATTATACTGAAATTTTACACTGAAAGTGTAAAATACTTCTGACGTAGATTTCTGAGGGTTTGACCGTTATGTAACTATTCTATGTATATTCTTGATGATTACAAACCTTTTTTAATTGTAGTATACCATTTTTAGACTAGTAATGAAAACTCAGAACAGGTACAAAATAATTATTAACATTATTAATTTATATTTCTTTCTAAATTTATATTTTTAATATTAATGATTTGCTATCATAGCATAAGAAAATATGCCAATTATTATAGTGAAATATTGTTTGACTCAACTATTTGGACAATAACTCGTCGAGTTATGTCTCGTCTTTGTTAGTTCTTTAAGAAATAGGTAAAATTAAAACCATTATAAGTTTAAAAATTCATTCACGGTATGTCTCTTTTGGAGTTTTTATATTTTTTCAAATCTTAATTTCATAAAAAAGCAATTAATACCTAATTATTATGTTAGTCTTTTAATTATAATTAATTTTTCTTCTAAGTCTTCAATTGTTTCTTCAAGCATTGATTTAAGTGACCCGAATGACTCTTGCAGCGAACTGAATATAACCCAACGCAAGTTTGTACTCGTGGCTGAAGACAATCCCGGATTATGTATTATATCTGTTATTTGTGGTTGTTGAAAGAGGATTATAATAGAGGATAAGTTTCCACACTTATCTCCAAATTCATCTGTGACTAGCACGTCGAATTCGTTTACGCAGTCTATATCAACAATACGACAACCTGTTGTTCCTCGAACTGATCAATATAATTTTCAATTGTGTCTGCCCGTTGGGTTTTTACAATTTTTTAATTTAATCTCATAGAAAAATGAATAATTTCATATTTTCATTATTTTCGATTTTGAGTATCAGATAAGAAAATCACAGGGGTCAGTGATTTTCTTAATATTATTTTGTCCGAATTTGCTTTAAGATTCTCTTTGAATAAAACTTGCAGGATGCTAATTGGTAATAGAGCTATGAGACCAAAGCGTTTTACTAAAGTCTTCAAAGTAACCGAAACAAACTGAGCCTCCTGTTGGTTGTGATATATTGAAGTACACTAAAACGAAAAATTCAAAAAATAAGGAATTCCTTAGTCACGACGTTTGTCTAAATGTACTGGAGTGAATATATCTTTGACCATTGTGAAAAATAGTTGATTACTGTCAAGCAGTATAAAAATGACTGAGTTGGTGGTTTATATCCATATGTATCGAAATCAAAGTAAAGTTATTTCGAAGTTGCTCATAAGTTTGAGACGATGCTTACTTTCAATCGTTTACAATACAGGAAACAGTTTGAGTCGTTGGTAGGATTAGGTTAAATATTTTAGCTATAAATTTTTGAAGAATTTCCTACATATTATAAATACATAGATTATTCAGTGAGTAAGGAAACGGGCCAACTTTTACAAACAATGAGAATAATAGAAACCCGTTGCATAAATATTCTATATTTATCAGTTGCTGTGTATTATCATCAGACAAGTCACATTAAAAATTTCTTTTGAGTGTATTTTTTCCAAATTTAAAATTATATTTTTATTTTATTAATTATGTTCTTTCTTCTTTTAGGAACTTTTAGAAAAGGTAAGTCTACTTTTTAATAGTACACAATATAATAGTTTACAATTTAATACATTACAATTGTGTAATGTTTGATATTTTTACTAAATAATCAAATCATTAAACAATAATGTTAATAAAAGTTAGAATTAATCATAATAAAAAATCGAATTTTAATTGGAAAATAATAGTTAAATTTATAATATAATTTAATAGTTTTATTTTTAAATTGTTTTGTATTTTTGTAAAGTTAATCACATTTTTATACCAAGACGTGAGGAAGAGTGCGAACGAGTATTATTTTATGATAAAAATAACCATATACGCGTTTTAACTTCGGAAGTTTTTCAATCATATCTTTTGTATAATATTAAATCTTATAGATTGTAAAATTAATTAGTTTTAATTTTCCCTTAAAGATAAATTTAATATCTTAAATTTATTCCATTTAATAATTCATCGTTATATTATGTTATAGGCTCTCTTAGACATGGTGAGTTTAATCACTTATATTAAATAAAAAATATTATTATCTATTGGCGTTAATACTTAAATCGCTATTATCTTGTTCAAAGTGTAAGTGTAAAAATAAGGATTCTTTTGACCACACCACAATAATCCTATACATGAATTGGTTAAGTTTCTTGTTAATAAAAATAATTATTTATAGAAATTTACCAGAAAGTTCATAATAGACGAAAATATACTACTATTCACACTAATTTTAGATAGATTTTTTATTAGATTTTATTTATCATAGATTATGAGATCATTAATAATTAGTAAATAACGAGTAATTAGACATAACAAATTAATTTAAAAAATAATTGGGACAAGTATAGATGATATCTATCAGTGATTAAAATCACTATCATTAGTAACGCTTCGATGCAAATCTGTAGATATTGTTTAATCTTAAGAAATTGGTGTATTATTCAAAAGAAAAATTTTAACTCAAAAAAAATTAAGGAAAAATAAATTAAAATAGAATACTAAGAATTTTAACACAAAAATAACATATTTTTGAATATGATAACCATTTTCAATATATCTCGAAAGATGTAAAAATAAAATATTTATGAAAAAAAATTGTATTGATCTATACATTTTTCAAAAAGTTTTAGTAATTTAAAGTTGAAAAAGTAAAATATGAAATTGTAAATTTTAACACCAAAATTACATGTTTTTTAACTACGGCAACAGTTTTCGCATAGAAGATAAGTCGTCGGGAAAAATTAATTTTTTTAAACTTATAGCGCATAAAATTAATTTTATTTTAACATATGTTTGAAACTCGGAATATTTCCAAAAAATTTTGAAAACTTAAGTTAAAAAAGTAAAAATTTTGTGCAGAAGTTGCTATTTTGAATCCCTCCTATGGGAAGGTAAAGGGTCAGATTTTCAAAAAATTTATATCAAATGAAAGAGAAATACATATGATTTCAATTTCAAAAAGCATTATTTTGATTTTTTCATTTTTCAATAAGTTATGGTAATTTTTAGAAAAAAAAGTTTAAAAAATGTCGAAATTTATCGATTTTAAAAATCCTAATTTTTGAGGGTAATTTCTTAAACTAAATACGATAACGCGTATCCAATTAGTTGGCCACACAGGTAATTTATAAAACAAACAAATGCAAGAGATACACTAATGTTAGGCCGCATAGGTGATTTACAAGAACGTACTAATGGCACAAGTGGTAATATATATATATACGTATTGTTTGAGCAAGTTGGGCAGCACTGAGTAGTCAGCTGATGGCCGGCTTACCTCCTCGTCCGAGCCGGGTGTTATGTAGAATACTTAAAAGGCTTGAGGCGTGGGTAAACCGGTCCGTGAGTATGGCTGACCAACGCAGTGGACAACATTGAACGTGTCCGTCACTACCGGCACCTAAGTTAGTACGTCTGTGGACGTGTTTGAAGTGTTGCCTTACCGTTGAGTCTGATGACTCGTTGATCAGTGATCTGGCGTGTTTTTATTTATTACGTAGTACGCACGTTTTGTGTACCATCGATAAGTCGTTCCGTGGAATTTGTGCTGACTCGTAGCCAGTAATAGAACGGTGGTTAATTTTTTTTGTGTTTTTTTCCACGGCCCATCGTCATTTTTGTTGCGAATTGTTCAACTGTCAATCTCAAATAACATCTTTACAAGAACGCATCACTTAGTCCGTGATTACTTCGTTAATCAACCTGGAAGCTGTACCCCATGTAATCATCGAATCCGTGGAATGACTTGGTTGGAGTATATCGTTTCATTGTATGTAAATTTATAGTTCATTTATATTTGATTGTTTTTTCTCTTGTTAACATATTTGTACTCTGTTGCGGACGTCCATATTCAGTTATTATACGAAAATTGTATTATTAAAACTATAGTAATTGTATGAATGGTAGCCTTTTCCTTTTATTGTTTTTTCCCTTTTTAATGATTAAAACCAATTATTGTGATTTGTCGGTGCGTTACTATTAGTCATACGGACCAACCGTACATTAGGAGTCCGGTGGCGAACACGTATATTGACAACAAATATATCGGTAGTGTTTTACATAAATGCGGATTATATTATAACCCAAGTTGTACGTGAATTATACAATTCGCAAGGTAATGAGCAGAACCGACAAAGAAAAAGAAAACTGATAGAACGACCATATATACACTGTATCCATATATAAAGCCGGTCTAGGAAATGAAAACTGTACGGTTATGTTCGAAAATTCCATCACATCTTTGTTAACCTCATTCATTGGCAGTATTACGAATTCCCCATCAAGGAGTAGAAACTTTTTATTTGGCATGGCCATAAATATGGAATCAACAAGTACATATAACAACTTCATAGACATCTCAATATAGTATCATTTGTAATGTGGTATATTTGTCTGTGTATCCTTTTACATTGTGTGCTCTTTTAAATTTATTTATTTTGGTAAATCACTATTAATTTGTACTATATTCATGTAGATATAATGCTTAATAGCACTAAAAATAATTTTATGGTATAAAGCAGTATTAATTGGATGATGAATTTTACTAAATGATAACATACATATTTAAATAATTCATTAAATAGATAATATACTAATTAATAAAATGACTGATCAACTTTTGGAACTTATTATAATATTTATACCTAGGCGTGAGGATGAGTTTAGTCGATATAACGACTAATGATAAAAATAGCAAAATCCTCATCTCAAGCTATTGACTTAAATTTAAATTGTTAATGACTTATTGTTATATGTCAATGTAATAATAAAATTTGTCATAAAATAATATGATATAATTGTAATGACAGTAGTGTTGATGACACTTTTGCACATATTAACGACTTAAATTTCAAATAAAAAGGCAGAAAAATCCACTTACTTTTCTTTTATTTCATGATCATTCTACAAATTCAAGTAGTCGCTCAAATTATTTAACATATTAAAAAAACGAAGTGTAAATAAAATATTAGTCATGTTCATGCATTTTATTGAAGGATTCTAATATAAGTTAAGTGACATCAAGAAATAGATCAGTACGCTTTTATTGATTTTCAAAAATTGAAGTGATTGTGTCTGTCAATCCATGAATTTGATGGGTTGAAAGATCCATTGATCCATGGATCTGTGGAGTGTTTTGGAAGAAACCCGAATTGGTTATTAGGAGTTATACCGTGTTCTTGAATGATTGGTCTGATTCGTTTTAAAAGTATTTTTCAAATAGTTTTTGTGTATGCAATTGACTGACGTTATGTATGACTATTTTCTAAATAGCATGGAAGTAGGTAATATATTTTCGATTGGACTGAAGGGACATTGACAGAGAGCTAAAAAGTTGTCGATTATATTAATTTGACTTCTTTGCAAAAAATAAATATAAATAATAATTGAATATTATTAATTTTCAATGACACACATGTCGCTCAAATGCATGGCTCTTAATACAGTTTGATTTCATTATGTACTGAGTTTAATATTAAAATAGCCAGTACCAGTTGGTCTGTACCATCATAGTGATCAGTTTTGTACAAAATATAAATGTTATAAATGTTAAATTAGTGCTATGTCAATGTTATTGTTGTTTGATACAGTTTGTAATTTATTTTTATGTTATTAAATTCGTTTAAATTGATTATTATTATTAATATTAGTTGTATTTTCAATTTAAATATTGTTATTATAGTTACATTGTTGAGTTTCATTATTGCATGATCTTTTTGTAGGTGTTACTAGTAGGGACTTTAACATTATTAAAAAAATTATATCCTATGTTATGATTTAAATTATTAATGTTTTTGTTTGATCTTCAATTCGACGTTCTGCACTGTTGTTCTGTTTAATATACTGAACAGCTTCTATAGTTCGCATGGTGATCATCTCTGCACAAGGTAGATTAAGGGACAGATTTGTAGGTTTTTTGCATACATCGGATAAATGTGAACTTACCCATAATACACATCGGAGTACGCAGTTACAATATCTCTTTGTATAACTGAAATTTTACCAGCAAATGCACTGAATAGGGTTATTGTTTATTTCAAATTTGACTTTAGAATAAAGAGTTTGTAAAGACGGTAAAACAGAGGACGGTGATGAATGTCGAGGGAGACATAAATGATATGTGGAATAGATTTGCTAGTTGTGTAAAGAACACTGCAAAGGAGATTGTTGGTAAAAGTAGGAGTAGAATGCCAGGAAAGAAGGAAATCTGGTGGTGGGATGAGGACGTTCAAAAAAATCATAGAAAGTAAGAAAAAGCAATTCAAAGTACGGCAGAAGAGCAAAATGAGAGAAGACTGGATGGAGTATATACGCTTGTGCAAAGAAGCCAAGTGTGTAGTAAGTAAGGCGAAGTTTAAGAGGTATAATGAGTTGTATGATAGGCTAGAAACAAAGGAAGGCGAGAAAGAAATTTATACACTTGCAAAGATAAGAGAGAAAAGATCTAAAGATTATCATTATATAAGGTGTATAAAAAGTGTTCATAATAAGGTACTTTCGAGTGATGATGTTGTAAAAAAAAGGTTGAAAGAGTACTTTGAAAAATTATTGAATAAGGAGTACCCAAAAGAGACATTAGAAGATATCTCGTGGAATGAGGGACTGGTAGATTTAATTAGTAAGAAAGAGGTATGGGAGGCTGTGGCATCAATGAAAAAGAATAAAGCAGTAAGACCAGATGAAATGCCAGTAGAAATATGGAAAATATAAGGCAGTGTTGGTATAAAGGTAGTTGAAGGAACTTTTAAATAAAATCTTATTAGAAGGGAAAATACCAAATGAATGGAGGAATAGTATTGTAGTGCCGATATTTAAAGGTAAAGGAGACATATAAGAGTGTGGAAATTACAGAGGCATAAAGCTCATAAGTCATAGTATGAAAATTAGGGCAAAGGATATACTTATCCTTAAGCGAATAAGAAATGAGACATCGGTATCTAAAAACCAGTTTGGATTTATGTCTGGTAAGTCAACAATGGAGCCAGTATTTTGTGTGAGGCAACTAATAGAAAAGAAGAAAAAGCTGTGTATGGTATTTATAGATTTGGAGAAAGCGTATGACAGAGTGCCGAGAGTGGTTTTAAAGTGGGCTTTAATGAGAAAAGGAGTCTTGAAAAGGTACATTAATATAATGGAAGATATGTATGATGGTATTTGTACAAGGGTAAAAAGTGTAGGAGGAGTATCAGAAGGTTTTCGGGTATGAATAGGAGTGCACCAAGGTTCTGCTTTAAGCCCTTACTTATTTTCTATAGTGATGGATGAAATACAAGGAGAGGTGCCGTGGTGCATGTTGTTTGATGATGATATAGTGCTAATAGGAAAAAATAGGGATGAAATTAATCAAAGACTAGAAGTGTGAAGATCAGCTCTTGAAGAAAAGGGTTTAAGAATAAGCAGAAGTAAAATAAAATATATAGAGTACGAGATTGACAAAGGAGAACACGAGGTAGGTGAAATTAGGAGATCAGTGACAATAGGCGAGGACGTGATTGGAGAGGTGGAGAGTTTTAAGTATTTAGGGTCAGTTGTGCAAAAGAGTGGATGTAAGACACAGAATTAAGTGCGGGTGGTTGAATTGGAGAGAAGCGTCTGAGGTCTTATGTGATAAAAGAGTTCTAATGAGTCTGAAAGGTAAATTCTACAAGACTGTAGTGAGACCAGCTATGATGTATAGTTCAGAGTGTTGAGCGGTTGATAAGAAAGTAGAGCAGAGAATGAATGTAGCAGAGATGAGAATGCTTAGATGATGAATGGAGTGACTAGAGAAGATTGGATAAGGAACGAGCATATAAGAGGTATATATAGGTGTAGCGTCAAACGTGGATAAGATGAGACAAAATAGACTTAGATGGTTTGGTTATGTTATAAGGAGAGAAGAATTGGAAGCTGTAAGAACAGTTATAGAAATGAATGTTGAAGGAAGAAGAGGTAGAGGAAGACCAAAAAAGAGATGGAGGGATGCTATTGAATGCAATTTAAGGACAGCGATGTGAGCGTAGATGATGTGGGAGATCGTGACAAATGGAAGTTTAGGATAAGGGTGGCCGACCCCAAGTAGTTGGGATTATGGCGAGGAAGAAGAAGAAGAATAACAAATTGAGTTTACTTTGAAGATATCAATATTGTTAACACTTGTTTCGAGATCAATAGAAAACATTGGAAGGGTATTTATAAATTGTTTTTACAAAACATTTACTAATTGTTTTACATTAAACATGAGTCGTTCAAATTCGATTTCAATCAATTTTATATCTGTAGAATGATTTTTTATGGTAATACGAAATGATTTGTTCTGTTATATTTGGAAAGTATCGAAATTGACATACTTTTCTACTAAAATGCACATGATTTTACGGTATGATTCTGAAGTACTAAGATTTAAATCCTTAAGTATCAATTTTACAAGTGAACTTATTGGAACTAATTTTTTTTTGATGATCTCACAAAATTTTAAATAATTGAGCTAAGATTTTATTAATATTGACAGCAAATTTTGAATTATAGTTTTGGTAGTTTGTTTGGTTTCGATATCATAACTATCTATTTGGAATAGTGTAAATCGGTTTAATATGTTTACATTATTATTTGTACTAGCAAAGTATTGATAGGGTAAAGGTAAAGATCAAGAGACAGGTGATAGTGTATGTAGTCTTTTGTTTGTCGATAACACTGTTGTCCAGCGCACTGATTAGTCATTCAAGCCATTAAAAATATTTTTTTATCTTACTTAAAACCCGAAGGATCTCAATGACTATAATAAAAGTACAATAAATATAATTGGTAAAATTATAACTTCTGCTAAGACTCATTAAAAAAAAAATTGAATATTTTACAAGAAATTAAAAGTAAAAATAACAGGAGTGATATAAAAATATTATGGTAGTCTGATATTTAATAATTAAATATAACCTAACATAACCCTACACTTAAATAGTCACTATCTTGTTAAAAGTAAAGGGTTCTGATTGCCTTATCATAATAACCCCATGCATATAATCCCATACATAAATTGTTTAAGTTCCATATTAAAATATTTTACTTAAGGTTATTAATTACAATAAATAATTATATATAGATCTAAGTCTGATTGTTAACTAAAGAATAATTCATTTATTTGGTCTTTTAACATTTTAAAATTTAATGATTACACAAATAAAAATTAGGCAATAACATTTAATAGTTTTTATTTTACGAATTTTTTATAAATTTAATTTTAAACATATTTTAAAAAGTCCTAACAACTTTATTTTTTAAAGACATCTTAGAAAAATGAGTTAGTGTTAACCCAACTCAACCAAACTCTTTTATTTTATGTTAGCTTTACTTTCTATGTTAAACTAATTATATTAATATTTCAAATAAAATTTTTGTTTCAGGCTATTGAGGAGTCTAAAAAAGAAGTAAGAATTTTGATTGGATAATTTTATTTTAATTATAGATAAAGTTCATATTTTTGAATTCAAAATAATTACAAAGCCTAAAAAAGCATTAAATATTTGTTATATTAAAATTTATTTTTTATAGTGAATTTTTACAAATTTATAAATAATTAAATTAATAATATTTATTACTATTTATAGTTATAAAAATATATAAGAATTGATCAATTGGGGCTAATAATATATAAAATTAAAAATATATTTATAATAATAATTTATGACTAAAAAATATAAAAATATTTAGCCACAAAAATGACTAAAAAGTCGTATTTCGGAAACAATGTTACCATTATCAACGTTTAACACATATTTTAAGTCTTAGACATTTTAGTAATTTCAGTGGTATTTTAAATTAAATATTTTTAAAATTTTAATTTTTATATTAATATTTGAATAATATTTTTAATTTTAAAGTCAACCCAACCGTATTTCGAAAGTTATTAACAATTTACAATAATTGGCTGAAATTTAAGAGTCAGTGCTGCTATTTTTACAAAATTTTCTGCTCGTACACTTAATTTCACGTAGATATAAATATGTCAATTCTTAATTATATCTTATTTATTAAATAAGATACATAATTATAAGTGTTGACATATTTATAAGCTATTAGGAATAAATTATTAATTAATTTAAAAAAATATGAAAGTAATAGGACCAACAAAAATGTTATTTTTCGATAAATTAAGTGGTTAACTATAAAAGATACACATTTTATATATTTTACCTTGTATAAAATCCTCTATACTTTGTATAGAGCAATGTACACAGCTTAGAATTTTTAATTTTGTCTAATAACATATATTAGTTCGCATTCGGCTCTGACGTATGAGTGTTTTTTTTTTAATTTTTGCATTCAATTTTAAATTCTATGTAATAATTAAAGGCTATTCGAAGACCTTTAAAAGAAGTAAGCATGATAATACATTTGTATACAAACATTTTTTCTATCAAATGAGAGAATATAATCTCTAATATTAGAAATTCCTAACAATATTTTTGTTTTCCAGAAACAAAAAATACCAACAAATAAGGTACAAATAATAATAATAATAAGTTAAATATTAAATAATAAAAAACATTATATTTCTAAAAGTAATTACACTTTTATTCACTTATTATACTATTCAATTAAAAAAATTATATTACTAATTAAAAAAATAAAAATTAGGAAAAAAATATATAATATATTTTCTTATTTTACAATAAAATTAAGGATATAGTTTTTACCCAGCGAAATAGAAATAACTATCTTTTTCATAACACAGTATATTTTGTTATATTTACCATATAACAAAAATATACAATAAATAATAAGCAAAATTTTTTTCTACACGTAAATAAAAAGCTAATTTATGTCCACACATATTTAGTGCAAAGAATATTAAAAGACTCAAGTTTTACATTGGTTTTCAATTCTGAAACTGTATACCAATTAGAACCAAGTATTGTTACAATGTATAATGTTACAAAATTTGTAGTATTTAAATTAATTTTCTTGACTTTAGTCGGTCATAAGTACAGTAAGTATAAAATCTGTACTGAATCATAAATTTAAGTCGTCAACTGGTCCAGTAATCAGTACCCGGTTTTTTGTGACAGCTTAATATACACAGTTTTACCCAATATCGATGTCAACTTGGAACTCTATTAACCAGTTTCAGATCTCTTTTATTTTTGTTATTCATTTTTATTTTTTCCTCCTTTTTTTTTTTTTTTTAATAAAATGTCAATCTATGATGGTGTTGCACTAAATGTGGTACGCCTCGAGATGATCGATCAACCAAAAGTATTAGTATAAAATATTATTTAATAATTATATTTATATAGCAGGCTATTGACGATTATGAAAGAGAAGTTAGTATTATTCTATATAATTATACTTTTTTATAGTCAAAAAATGTATTAAAAATTACTCAATCTAATGCGCTTTTATTTTAGTCCTTAAAATTGGCCGAAGAACAGGTAAAATATTTAACTATGTATACACGTAAATATTATAAAAAACAAATGCAACATATATATATATTTGTATATTTTAGAAATGAGTAACAAAATGTATAGCTTTTAATACCTCCATAAAAAAACTTATTTGATATTATCTCACCGTACTAAAGACATAATAATTTTATTTGAATTATTGTTTGTTATAATTTGACTAAAACATAAAAACATCATCGCCCATACTACTAGTCTACCAGTTTTTTATTCCTTTTACCTTAAAGTTAAGAGTAGAACTAAGAAATAGATCATTAGAATTATTTTGAAAATATAATTTCTGGTATCTATCTTTAAATTCCACTGTGCTCCACTTGCATTTACTTTCGAATATATCAATAAATTTATACCTAGTATAGAGCTTTAGTATTGAATAGTGCACGAAATAGAATTGATTTTTAATTGAGGGGGTTATGGTAAACGGATAATCTGTATAAACAAACTATAAAAATACACTAAATTTTTAATTTGTTTCAAAAAATTAATTACAATTAATATTTTATTTATTTCTATAATTCTAGAAAAATCTTAAAAAAGTACGTATCAATAAAAATGTAAATTAATTTGTGTAATAATATAAAATCATTTGAACTAAATTAAAAATTTTTAAAATGTTTTTATCTAATCTCTTGAATATTTATTTTGTCTTGGTAATTTCATTTTATCTCATCTCAACTTTACTAATTAGTAGTTTCAGTGATTTCATTTAACTTAATAATTTATTCATCTTATACAACATATGCACGGAACATCAGACACTGCCGTATAAATTACAAGATCCTATGTTGCTTTTTATAAATTCTATCATATTTTTAATTCTATGTAATAATTTAAGGCTATTCGAAGATCTCTAAAAGAAGTAAGCATGATAATAATTTTATATACAAACATTATTTTCTTTCAAATGGGAATATAATCTGTAATATTAGAAATTTGTTTACAATATATTTATTTTCTAGAAACAAAAAATGTCAACAAATAAGGTACATATAGTAATAATAATTAAAATATTAATTGTAGATCATGAAGTTTTGTGTTCATTTTTTTTTTAAATAATTAAAAATATTAATTTGAGTCTTATACAAATCAACTTACTATTCAAAGTTCTTACCTAATATCAATGTCAACTTGGAACTGGTTACTCTCTATGAACTAATTCCAGCTCTCTTTTATTTTTGTTATTAATTTTTATTTTTTCCTCCTTTTTTTTTTTTAATAAAATGTCCATCTATGATGATGTTGCACTAAATGTGGTACGCCTCGAGATGATCGATCAACCAAAAGTATTAGTATAAAATATTATTTAATAATTATATTTATATAGCAGGCTATTGACGATTATGAAAGAGAAGTTAGTATTATTCTATATAATTATACTTTTTTATAGTCAAAAAATGTATTAAAAATTACTCAATCTAATGCGCTTTTATTTTAGTCCTTAAAATTGGCCGAAGAACAGGTAAAATATTTAACTATGTATACACGTAAATATTATAAAAAACAAATGCAACATATATATATATTTGTATATTTTAGAAATGAGTAACAAAATCTATAGCTTTTAATACCTCCATAAAAAAATGTATTTTTTTTTATTTCCCGTAAAAACAGAAACTGTTGATAACTTGGATCATTTGGTCCCAACTCACCCAATTATATTTTAAACTATACAAATTATCTAATGGAATATAATTTATTACACTTATTATATTATTACTATATAAAATCAATGTTAATTCCTTTAAAAAAAAAGGATATATCAATCTTAAAATAATTACGCTTTTTAATTTTCAATAACGTAATAAAAACAAGAACAATTTATAAAAAATTACTAATTAATTACAAAAAGACTATTAACTAGCGTTAAAGTAAAATCAGTATCTACAATGGCTGCAAAACCGTAACTTACATCAATATCATATATTGTTCAGTGTTGACCGTACATCATTATTTTGTATCACTCACTTCAAAAAGTAAACTCATTAATAAACAGATTATTCCTAAAAATTTAATGAAAATATTTTAATAAAAAAAAATTACTGTTTGACCGATATATAAACCTTTATATCGAAAGTTACCACATTATTATACCTACGTGTTTGGAACAAATCGGCTAAGAAATGGTCACAACGGAAAATTTTTAATTTTCATATTACTTTGAAAATTTAATGAACGTGGGTCATTAATTTGTTCGGTAAATTATAAAGGAACAAACCTAAATATGATTAAAAAAAAAAATAAGAAAATTAAACATCTGAGATAATTTATCCTATTGATTTAAAAAAATATATTTTAAGTTTTCAGAATATATTCAAGTCATTATAAATAGAAAAAAAAATGCGTAGTAAAAATAATAAATGTAATATAAAAATGAAATATTAAGTTAGGAAATTGTAAACTTATCAATAAAATAAATTTGTGTATGAAGTAGTTGTAAGCTAATATATACCAGAACCTAAACTGACAACTGAGTCATCCTAATTTGTAAATTTACAATATTTAGATGATCTCAGAAGTGGTCGTTGTCAATGCTTTATAATCTATGATGAGGTATTTTTGAGTGGTGATAGAAATAAATACACTGTAAACGGAAACACAAAAAAATAAGTGCATGATTAAGTTTTAGGTTAAATTAAGGGGTTTCAGATTCTATAAATAAAATGTGTACAAAAAATATAAATATGACATGGGATATTTTATCACGCCTGCTATATCATGGGACCTAAAAAATTATATGTATAAAAAATTTAGCAACACTTGCATATAGTAAAAACATACTTGAAATATTTAAAAATTGTCTTAATACAAATATCAAATTATACGTTAACATCCCCAAAGGTCTAAAAAATAGGAGCCAGGTTCAATATCGCCATCAATAATTGAATTTACTTCATTTTAATGTAACGGCCATTGGCCAAAAATAATAATATTCAGAAAAAAACAATGGCGCACCGTACACAACACAAAATCTAAGTCACCTTAGCCTAATGGATTGGAAATTAGAGATAAAAAAATTATTCAGTCTATACTGGATTATGAGATAGTTAAATATGTATGATGTCATTTAAAAAATATAGGTGACTCTCTGTAAAATATCAGGGATGAAGAAAAAAAGTATTTAATAATTGTTTATGGTATTTATTTTAATTTTAATAGTAACATTCTTAAAAATATTAAAATAATTAATTTTTTTGTTTATTTTTATAATTTTAGAGAAGGTTACATGAAGTATGTACCAATAGAACTGTAAATTAATTGATTAAATAATATCAAATCACTCTATTTAAATAAAATTTTTTAATTAATAAATGTTAAAATGTTTTTATATTTTTTCTTGAAATATTTGTCCTATTCATATTATTCTATTTTACCTTAACTTTACTAAGTATTAGTTTCAGTGATTTCATTTTATCTAATAATATATACAGAATGATCAAAATGCGATGGACTCATATTTTCTCAGAAACTATTGAGAATTAAAAATTTTTGTCAAGAAATATTTGGTTTAAAAAATTACAATAATACACATTTAAATCTTTTTTCGTCTCTTCAGAGATAAGAACCCTTATTTATAATTTTCTTAAACTGAAACCCATATTTTTAACTTCATATTATGATAGAAAAATTTAACATTTTATTATTATAATTTTTTTTATCCGATCAACCGCTTTAAAAACTATTTAAAGATTTATTAGATTTATTCATTATGGTAGTTATCAAGAAAAATTTTCCACGTCTGTTATCTAAATGAGAGATTACAATAATAAATTATGGATATCGTAATAAATTATTGCTGCCACCGGTATTATAAAAACAAATCAATGATGAATTTTAACTTGAAGACCAAATTTTTAAATAATGAGTAAAACAAAAACGGTTGATCGGATAAAAAAATTGTATGAACAAAAATGTTCATAAATTTTTTTTTCTATCATATTATAAAGCTTAAATGTATGGGTTCCCTTTAAAGAAAATTACAACTACGTATTTTTATCCCTGAAGAGACGAAAAAAAAAAGATACATATTATTGTAAAATTTATATACTTAATATCTTTTCTCTTTGCAAAAATTAAAAATTCTTAATAATTTCTGAGACAGAGTGTCTTACCAGATTTAGATCATCCTTTATGTCTGATATAATATTAGCACTCATTAGACACAAATAACATAGACCCTATATTGGTTTTTATTTATTCTTTCATTCACTTTTTAATTCTATGTTAAAATTTAAGGCTATGGAAAGGTCTTTATTAGAAGTAAGCATAACAATACATTTTTAGACAAAATTTCTTTTTTTAAGCAAAAGGAATTATTATCTGTGATATTTGACATTTAGCAATAATACTATTTTTAAAGTATACAATTCATAATTCCTTGGTCAATTACAACTCTTCGATTTTTATAAATCAAATATTTTTATTTGTCTAACTAATAAATAATAAACTGAGCTGAAGATTCAGCAATGACACTTTTCCATATGTTAGGTGTTTACAATTAAACTAAATATTAATCGCTTACGAATTTTTTTTTTTCAGAACTATAAAACACCAAGAGATGCGGTACGTATAGTAAAACAAATTAAATAGTTTTATTTAGATTATGAAATGTTCATGTTAATTTTATTTATTAAATAAAAAAATGTTATATTATTAATGGTAATCATATTTTTAAGTATAACTTCCGATGACGATTACCTCTGTAGAACTAGCACCTATATGTAACTGTCATATTTTTTGGCCCCGTCAAGTGATATGTAAAAAACTGGTCAAGTTGACACATTTTATTAACTCGATAATTTTTTTTAATTTCAGTAAGATTAAATTAAGTTGAAAGTTTATAGAATTTTTTTTTTTAATTTCTTTAACCCAGAAGTAATTTTTTCAGAAAAAATTATCTTAGTTAAAATAATTTAATAGTTTTTTTTCGTATTATACCCTCAAATAATATCGATTAGGATATTTTGTCTAAGAGAAGGGTATCATCACCAATGACTGAAGAATATGCTCTCTGATAATTATTGTCAGATTATATTTTCATATAGTCTGTGATTTTACTCAGATAACAACGTCAATATTCTATAATGTTTTTTGATAATACTGGATATTTCATTATTTTATATTTGATCATATCAAGTGCTGAAAGCACGCTAGGAGAATATGCCTTTTTTTAGTGTTGCTGGTAAACTGTATCTATTGGAGTTTGCCTTTAAAGTTGAGGTCTTAATATCCCTATTTAACAATTCTAACTGAACCGGTTGTTGGATTCCAACAATTTTTTGAGGATGGAGGCTTGGACCCTTAACATAATAGGTCTTGATAGATAGGCGTTTTCGTCGACCACTACTATTCTGAGGTTGTGTAGACTTCACTGTTATATACGGAATCTGGAAGCTTCTGCAGTCGTCTTTCCATGTTAGATTCGTGGTGTACTCGATTAAGCTTGGTTTCAGACTTGTTAAATACAGTGGTTTTTGCGTTATCCGATGAGGCATGGCTCTTAATAGGCACGCACTCTGGTCCGGTCTGGTTCCTCTCTTCTATCATTCGGTGACTTAAAGGCTCCAGATGATGCTCTATCATGTACCTTAACTTACAGAAAAGAGGGAATAGAAGTGGTGGATTTCTGCGAACATTTTCGTAGAAGGGTTCCGCTATACTGGATAATAAAAAACTACAACATCTCTTGTTGTATAATATTTATCTAATTTCTAACTTAATTTTAAACCTTTTAAATTTTCTATAAAATATAAATTCACATTCGTGATGTTTGAAATGAGATTTGTTAATACCAGGGTCGGGAAACAATACCTGTGTGACTGATATTATAAATAACCTCGTATAATGCAATAATAATGAATTGATAAATAATCAATAAATATACATCAATATCAATAAATGTGCTTTTTTTTTTTACATACAAAGAATGATTAAAATCAATAATAAAAAATCATCCGTTCTGTGTTGATTTTGCAAAATTCTTTTTTTAGTTTTTTTGAAATAATGTTGAGTGCATTTTTGTCGGCACGGTGACGAGTTAATTGTCATCTCCCTCTGGCTCTCCTTTTTTTTTCTAGCATTTCTTTTAGAACTATTGGGATGTTGTTGAATTTGTTAGGATATTTAGAGGGGGATGAAGAAACAGTTACTGAGTCTTGAACATTGGAAGTTAATTGGATTACGGCATTGTCAATGTCATGTTTGGTTTTTAGAGGAATATTAAGGCTAGTTTTGCTGTCTAGGACGAATTAAAATTTTTTCCAGGATATTGGGCCATTTATGAGGCTTGGTTTGTTGTTGAGAAGGGGGGTTGAGTTTAAAGAAAGTAATACAGCTGGTGTGGTCAGAACAAAGTTCGTTTATATTTGAAATAGAATAGTGAATGGTTGGAGAAAATTTAGTTATAAAAA
The DNA here is from genome assembly GCF_025091365.1 of Daktulosphaira vitifoliae. Taxonomy (NCBI): domain Eukaryota; kingdom Metazoa; phylum Arthropoda; class Insecta; order Hemiptera; family Phylloxeridae; genus Daktulosphaira; species Daktulosphaira vitifoliae. The sequence goes on from NW_026099573.1 coordinate 44,559,873, forward strand.
AATCAAGTATGTCAGGGTTTCTGTTTTGGTGGGTTGGCCAGTAAGTTGGGTGTGCTGGTAATACAATGCGAAGGTTGGAGTCGATTATGGTTTTATAAAGTACACGACCGCGGGAGTCAGTAGTGTTATTTCCCCAATAGGGATGTTTAGAGTTAAAATCGCCTCCTATGATGCAGTTATTGTCAATAGATGAAAAAAATTCGTTTAGGATGTTTTCGTTAATCGGATTTGCAGGAGAAAAATATGCAGCTACAATGGTAGTGTTTATATTGTTAATTTTTAGTTGGATGTTTGAGCTCTGAATAGATTGGTTAGAAGTAGGAGGACTAATATTGAATTTGATTTTATTACGAATAAAAATTGCTGAACCACCATGAGCAGTTCCATCAGGATGGTCAGTGCGAATGGTAGAGTAGTTCGGGAAAAATATAGTTTTGTTTGGAGTAAGGTGTGTTTCGGTGATAAGTGCAATGTCGATGTTTCTGGAGTTTAGACATAAGGATAAATCGTTTTGAACTCCATTAGCATTCCAAAGAAGGATTGAGAGAGGTGCTTTGTTTGGTTGGATAGAATTCATTTATTTAGTAGGGAGTCGATGACTTTGGTGAGTAGGGAGATAAGAGGGTTTATTAAGGATTTGAACTCATTTAGGAAATGGGAAAGATGGGTTGAGATGGAATCATTATTATTATTTGAGTGAGGTTCATTGTTAATATGATTCGAATTGGGGTTTGAGTAAGTGTTATGTTGAAACTATATATAAGTCCGTATGACTTTAACAATTAACTTAAACCAACCGTGTAGTACATAGAATCAAGATAAAATATTATTATTACCTGCAGGTTTAAATGCAATACTTCAACATAACCAATGATTATTAAAATTTTCGATAACTCACAATACAACATTTTTTTTAGTAAAAATAAAAATTTTATAATTTCATAGCAAAACGGTAGCACAGTGTGGACATAGCATAGTTGGAATAATTATAGATGATTTCTGACAATGATTAAAATCACTATCATAAGAAATGCTTCGATGCAAATATGCAAATAGTATTTAACTTTAAAAAATTGGTGGATTATTCCAAAAGCGAAATAAACTCCTATTTCCTTATTTATATCCTGATTACAAGTTTTATAATAATAAGTGTAATATATGAATAATTATTTAATGAATGTGTCAAATTCAACGGTCATTTGCATAAAGAGGATAGGTCATCGGGACAATTATTTTTTTTTAATTTATAGTACGTAATATAAGCTTTAATTTAACATACATTTAAAAGCGCAGTATTTTCGGAACTTTTTCAAAAGTTAAGTTGAAAACAAAGCTTTTTTCTATCTTATAATATAATCTATTTCTGTCAACAGTACATTTTATACTACAAGGTCGGCAGACAGGGATAAGTGGCTGATGCTGTACAGCGACTAATAGTAGAAAGGGTGGTTAATGGACAGATACCTCTTATACTATTTGAAAGATTAAAAAGTGAAGAAGAACTAAACAGAAGTGGCAGTTTTGTGTATTTTTATATTAATTTTAACCCATGTATATATGCAAAAAGTGTCACGATCTTTTATTATTAACTATTTATTACTCGATTGTGTTAATTATTAGCAGATTTTTTTGCTTCAAATAGCTGTTTTTTACAACTAAAGAACTCTTTATAGTTAGTACTTAGGTTTTTATCTATGGATATTTTATACATTTTCCTCAGAATAGTTTAAAAGAATCACACGAGTAATATATTTTATTTGATGACTAATAGACAATGATTAATACATTACTGAATAATAAGTGGTGTATGTATGATATTGAACGGTCAAAATTTTTAATCCCCATAATACATGCATTTCGTAAAAATAGCGTTGAAATCTATGTATTTGTACTTTTTAAGTTTTAAATTATTTTTTAAGTAAATTTTTAGTTTATTTTTTTCATAAAAGATTACTTTTTTGAAACTAAAATTAAAGAATGATTTTTAAAATCATAAAAACATTAATCAGTATTATAATATAATAGTGTTTTGAAGTTTTTTTACTTATTATCCAATATAAATGCGATATAACAAAATTTTGGTCACAATGTAATCCAAAAATGATCTATTCTATAATAACGATCTACTAAATAAAATCGAGATAAATTTCACAAATCGTAATATATATATACTTTTAAGTAAGTTAGTATACTTTCTTTAATGTATTTACTCGACAGTAAAAATTAGTTCAATAATTTACAAAAACAAAAAAATTTTGCAATGAATTTCAACTTTTATTTTTAAAATCTAAGTAAGATATAATTGATTCATAAAAAATAGATGATAAAATACGAAAATAATTTTTTACTAATTTAATTTAAAAGAAAATTGAAAAAATGTATTTAACCCATCAACGCCGAGAATTATTTTTTTTCAAACTTTCAATTTTTTTTACTAAAAACAGATTAATATACAACACAAAAATAAAAAAAAAAAATTATTTTTAAATTTTTTGAAAATACGATTTCTGAGATATTGAGTGTCACCATATGGGTACACTCGGCTTTTACCTATTAAATTATTCGCGCGATAAAAATAGCAATACGAATGTCACCATATGGGGACGCCAGGCGTTGATGGGTTAATATCAATTATTATACTCAAAACCTTCTTTGGTGGTATTTAAGTCTCGAATTGTCCATTAAGTATTACAAAACTTTCCATCTAAAACTTAAAACAAATTTATAATAATTTTTAATTGTATAATGTTATTTTATAATTTTATTTGTATAACATACTTTTAACGATTATGTAGAAGTAGTTAATATTATTATATATACTTATACCTTTTTATAGTAAACAATTGTATTAAAATTACTCAATCAAATTTGTTTTTATTTTAGTCCTTAAAATTGACCGAAGAACAGGTAAAATAATAAATTATGTATACACGTAAATATTATATAAAAAAAATCAAACTTATATACAAAATATGTTAGTACATTTTAGAAATGAGTAACAAAATGTATAGCTTTTAATAACTTCATAATAAAAATATATATTTTTTTTTGATTTCCCGTAAAAACAAAAATTGTTGATAACTTGGATAATTTGGTATCAACTCACCTTAATTATGTTTTGAATTATACAAATTTGTTTGTATTGAAGTAAACTCATTTCTTACAAATAAAAACAGGTTTTTTCTTATAATTGAAAGAATTGATTTTTCAAAATTTTAATTAATTAATTCTCTTGGTTTAAAATTGAAAGAATAGTCTTTCAGTTAATTCCATATCTTTAAAAAGTTTCATTTATATATTTTTATGTGGAAACATATGTATTAGTCTAATAAAAAGTTTAAAATGTTCTAATTATAAAAACGATAATTGTTGATAACTTGAATCGTTTGGGACCAATCTCACCTAAATTATGTTTCGTACTATACAATTTATTTGAACATATAGATGTAAACTCATTTCTTTGAAAATAAAAACAGGTAACCTCTCAAAATTAAAAGAATTAATTTTTCAAAATTTTAATTAATTAATTCAATTTCTTGATTTAAAACTGAATAAATACTAAATAAATACCACATTTTTATACCTATGTGAAAGGAGCAAAGTGGCCATGAATTTGTTTAATTATAAAAATTGTCTTGCTTACTGTTCCACTACAAGTCAATTAAAAATAAAAATAAACACGCTCAAGATTCATATCGGATTATATGTCTATTCTATATTTATAACAAATATTCAAGAGAAAACATTTAAATATGTAAGAGGAAAAACAGAATTCATTTACAATGTGTTTGGTGCTTCTTTTGTTTTGTTAGAAATTTTTTGGTATCACTAACTCACCCGTCAAAAACCGTTGAAAACGTTAATAACTTCTGAAATATAGACCCAAACGTTGATATCGAGCAGTCATTTTCTTAATTTGATTATTATCTAATAAATAAGCTAGTTAATTATATATATCCCTATTGAAAAAATTAAAGCCCACACTTTTATAATGTATAAGGGATAAATGACTGATCAATTTTGAATTATCTAATAAAATTATATAAATTTATCTAATAGGACCTAATAAAATAAATTTTATTTTTTGATTTCTTAAACGGTTATTAGCTTCGATGCGAAGCGGAGAAGGTATTAATTTTACTATGATGTGTTTTTTTTTATTTTTATTTTTTTATTTTTTTATTTTTTTTATGTCTGTTGCCACTTTTTCTCAGCTNTTTTTTTTTTTTTATGTCTGTTGCCACTTTTTCTCAGCTCTCACTGGACCGATTTCTTTCAAAAATACGTCAAAAGATCACAAATCGTATCTAGTTGAAGATATTATCCTTAAAAATTGAAAAAAATTCGCTCGTTCCCCGCAAATGGGGGAAATATCCAAAAAAATTACAAATTTAAAAATCGCTAATTTTCGAAATTTTTTCACTTTTTTTTCTTAAAACTTCCATAACTTTTTGAAAAATCAATAAATCTACATAATTTTTTTTTATACTAAAACCTTAGATATTTACCTTTCATTTGATATCATTTTTTTGAGAATCTATCACTTAACCTGCTCATTGGGGGGGATTTAAAATAGCAACTNAAATCTATCACTTAACCTGCTCATTGGGGGGGATTTAAAATGGCAACTTTTTTACAAAAATTAATTTTTTCAACTTAATTTTTGAAAATGTTCCGGAAATACTGCGTCCTTCAAACATATATCAAATTAAAGCTTATTTTATGTACTCTAAAATGAAAAAAAAAAATTTGTCCCGACACTTTTTTTTCTACATTTAAACGGCTGCCGTAGTTAAAAAAACACTATTTTTGTGTTAAAATTTTCGATTTTCGATTTTAAATTTTCAACTTAAAAATGCTATAACTTTTTGAAAAATGTATATATCAGCACAAATTTTTTTTTTCTAAATACATTATAAGTACATCTTTCATTTGACATACTTTTTATTAAAATTGGACAATTTCCCCTTATATAGGGGGCGTTCAAAACTTAAAATATTGTAAAAAACATAGATCTTTTTCAACTGAACTTTTGAAAATGTTCCGGAAATACTGCGTCCTTTAAACATATATCAAATCAAAGGTTATGTTATATACTATCAAATGAAAAAAAAAAATTTGTCCCGACATCTTATCTTCTATGTGCAAATGGCTGTCGAAAATTCTAAAAAAAATGTAATGTTTGCGATAAAAATTACATTTTATCGGGATGTTTTTTGTACTTAAAACTGCCATAACTTTTTCAAAAATGAACAAATAAAAATAATATTTTTTTGTATTGAAACCTTAGATATTTCCCTTTCATTTGATATAATTTTTTTTGAAAATCTAACACTTATTCTGCTCACTGGGAGGATTTAAAATAGTAACTTTTTTACAAAAAATAACTTTTTCAACTTAATTTTTGAAAATGTTCCGGAAATACTGCGTCCTTTAAACATATATAAAATTAAAGCTTATTTTATGTACTACAAAATGAAAAAAAAAAATTTGTCCCGACACTTTTTCTTCTACATTTAAACGGCTGCCGTAGTTAAAAAAACACTATTTTTGTGTTAAAATTTAAAATTTTCGATTTTAAATTTTCAACCTAAAAATGCTATAACTTTTTGAAAAATGTATATATCAGCACAAATTTTTTTTTCTAAATACATTATAATTATATCTTTCATTTGACATACTTTTTATTAAAATTGGACAATTTCCCCTTATATAGGGGGCGTTCAAAACTTAAAATATTGTAAAAAACATAGATCTTTTTCAACTGAACTTTTGAAAATGTTCCGGAAATACTGCGTCCTTTAAACATATATCAAATCAAAGGTTATGTTATATACTATCAAATGAAAAAAAAAAATTTGTCCCGACATCTTATCTTCTATGTGCAAATGGCTGTCGAAAATTTAAAAAAAAATGTAATGTTTGCGATAAAAATTACATTTTATCGGGATGTTTTTTGTACTTAAAACTGCCATAACTTTTTCAAAAATGAACAAATAAAAATAATATTTTTTTGTATTGAAACCTTAGATATTTCCCTTTCATTTGATATAATTTTTTTTGAAAATCTAACACTTATTCTGCTCACTGGGAGGATTTAAAATAGTAACTTTTTTACAAAAAATAACTTTTTCAACTTAACTTTTGAAAATGTTCCGGAAATACTGCGTCCTTTAAACATATATCAAATCAAAGGTTATGTTATATACTATCAAATGAAAAAAAAAAATTTGTCCCGACATCTTATCTTCTATGTGCAAATGGCTGTCGAAAATTTAAAAAAAATGTAATGTTTGCGTTAAAAATTACCCTTTATCGGAATGTTTTTTGTACTTAAAACTGTCATAACATTTTCAAAAATGAACAAATAAAATAAATATTTTTTCGTATTGAAACCTTAGATATTTCCCCTTCATTTGATATAATTTTTTTTGAAAATCTAACACTTATTCTGCTCACTGGGGGGATTTAAAATAGTAACTTTTTTACAAAAAATAACTTTTTCAACTTAATTTTTGAAAATGTTCCGGAAATACTGCGTCCTTTAAACATATATAAAATTAAAGCTTATTTTATGTACTACAAAATGAAAAAAAAAAATTTGTCCCGACGATCTATCTTCTATACGCAAATGGCTACCATATTGAAAAATATACTATTTTTGTATGATAATTATGGGTTTTGTATTTTATTTTAATAGAAGTTGATGTTGCTTTTGCAATTATCCATCAATTTTTTAAAATTAAACACTATCTACAGATTTGCATCGAAGCGTTTCTTATGATAGTGATTTTAATCACTGTCAGATTAAATCTATACTGGACCCAACTATGCAATGTCTCCACTATGCCGCGACCCCACTGTGCTACCGTTTTTTAATTTAATACATGACCAAACTTGTGTGCAAAAATAAAATTATATATCATTACTTTATTTTTTTATTTTATAAGTATTAATAAGTTAATTATAAAAGAAAGACATTGTATGTACTTCATACGTTGTATAGAGTATGTATACAAAATAGAATTAATTTTACAATCTATGAAAATTTAATTTAATTTTAAATTGGTTTCAAAAATATTAATTATAATTAATATTTTATTTATTTCTATAATTTTAGAAAAATCTTAAAATGGTACGTATCAATAAAAATGTAAATTAATTTGTGTAATAATATCAAATCACTCAAACTAAATATAAATTTTTAATTAAATATTGTTAAAATGGTTTTATCTATTCTCTTGAATATTTTGTCTTGGTAATTTAATTTTATGTTACCTGAATCTTAATAAGTATTAGTTTCAGTGATTACATTTAACTAATAATATTTATAGTTGATACAAAATTAGTACGCACTAAACACTGCTGCATTAATTAAGACCCGATATTGCTTTTTTTAAATTCTTTCATTCATTTTTATTTGTAATTATAATTTAAGGCTATTGAAATGTCTCTAAAAGAAGTAAGCATGAATATTACATTTGTATAAAAATTTTTTTTTTCTATCAAATGGGAATATAATCTATAATATTAGAAATTTGCTTACAATATTTTTTCTTTTTCAGAATAAAAAAATATCACCAAAAAAGGTAAGTTTAATAAAAAAAATTTAAAATTAAATATAGATCATAAATATTTGTGATTATTGCACTTTTTAAATAAATAACAAAAATAATATTACTAAAAGTAATTATATTTTTATTTATATCTCATTATTTTTAATTAAAAAAATTTACTAATAGAAAAAAAATTAATAAATACAGAAATAATTTCCTTATAATACCGTAAAAAATTGTATTTAAATTTCTTAATCTAATTTCTCAAGTCTATTTTGTTTTTTTTTAGTTTGAAGAATTTACTGAAGAGCAGGTAACATATTAATCATAAATAAAAAAAAAATAAATAAAATTAGATAATTTTAGAAAATGAATTAGTTACACCTCTATCAAAAAATTTTGTATCTATTTTTGCCAATAATCTTGAAATTTTTTAAATAAAAGTACATTCGGACTCGTTTAGCTTAATTTCAGCTTTACATCAAAAGTATTTCTCAATAATAATTCCAATATATAGCTTTTACATGATGCATGCATTATCTTGATGTTCACCTGTACTGTTTCCAATTTTGGGAACACCCAGGAGTTGAGTCTTTCCCTCAAATGACACTAAAAATGGTAGTGTATCTACTTTGACTTTTTTTTTTTACATCAAGGAGCATTTAACCGTCCTAATGTAAAATAAAACTATCTTTATTAAACAATTAAATTTTTTTTAGATAGAAAAATATCTTATCAAGAAATAGATTGGTTGATTCGATATTTGAACCAGTATATCGAAAGTTATCACATATTTATCTCTACGAGGGAGGATAAGTGCTGCCTAGATACAATCATAATCGCTCTTTACTCCAACTTATATTTTAGAATACAAATAAAAACAGAAGTACTGGTCCAAAAACGTATCTACCATTTATTTTTTTAATTAGATCATTTTCTATTCTTTACGCGAATTAAGTATGTCATGTTATTTACAAATAAAGTTACATGGTATATTGCGGTATATCAGTAATATGTCAAGGATGATTCAAAAAAGTATTAAATAATTGTTAAACTAAAAAATATATATTATTAAAAAAGTTTAACATTTTTTTCGAAATTTAAATTTTATTAAAATTTATTTTGTGCAATATGTATAAAAATATTTATTATTATTTAAATATTAATTTTGTTATTAATTGACGCGGTCGCATTGCACTTCCGGCTTTACCGCTGGATGGCTACTGCGACACAGCTACCTCTCCTCGTCCGACAGGTCGCGCGACGCCGAGTGACCGCGGGTGACGCGAACCGGTCCAGGCCGCCGGCCACCATATACTTGATATATTATCGTGGTTGGACTATTGTCTACTTCCTTTTGGAGTTAATATTGTTGTTTAAGTTCTTTTATATAATAAGTTAAAATATATGCTATCATAAAGTTGAACATAACGGTGTTATTATTTATTATAATTATTAAATTATCACCTAACCGCAACATAATAATAATAGGCTTAAAAATATTATTAAAAATAATTGTTTTATTCATTTGTATAATTTTAGAGAAAGTTAAATGAAGTATGTACTCTTAAAATTTTAAATTATGTTACAAAATTATATATCAAATCACTCAAAGGCTTAATTATTTTTTTATTAATCAGTTTCAGTAATTTTATTTTAATTGATAAATTTTTCTACCCTTTTTAATCAATTCTTTCCTATTTCTTTAATTATTGAAAAATGTTGTTATTTTATAAAATGGTCCATTTATTATTAATCCTTCCATTACTTGTTTAATTGATACATTGTTTTATTAACTTAATTTTATGTTACCTGAATATTACTAAGTACTAGTTTGAGTGATTTCGTTTTGCCTAATAACATATATAGCTGTTACAACATTAGCTCGCACTAGACACTGCTGCATATATAACTTATATCCAATGTTGAATTTTTTACATTTTTTTATTAATTTTTAATTCTACGTTAAAATTTAAGGCTATTGAAAGGTCTCTAAAGGAAGTAAGCATAATATTAAATTTTTATAGAAAACATTTTTTTTAAGCGAATTGGAATATAATACGTAATATATTAAATTTGATAATCCTATTTTTAAGTAAAAACTTCTATCTGTTAACAATTACATTTCTTGTAAAAAACTAATTATTTATTTTTTTATACATTTTTTTCTAGAAACAAAAAATATCAACTACGGTACGTAAAGTACTAAAAATTTAAACATTTTTAAATTATAATGAACCTACATTTATAAATTACGAAGAATAAATCAAAAATAGTTTATTACTAATTTAAAAGAAAATGAAAAATGTGCTTTTAATTTAAATTTAATTATTACAATCAAATCTTCCTCTGATGGTATTTAATTCTCAAATTGTATATTAAGTATTGTTATAAGGATACAAAACATTTAATTTATGATAAATTTTTTAAATTAAATTTTCTAATTTTATTTGTATAGCAAACTAATGACGATTTTGAAAATGAAGTAAGTGTTATTCTATTTAATTATACTTCTTTTAGTACCTTATAAAAAATTATAAATAAAAAAATTAACACAGTGTTTTTCAAGTGCGTTTTGCAGTATTTATTTTTGTTGATATTATTAAACAACACACTGGGTACAGTAATATTATTTAAGATAACAGTTTAATGTATTTTTACTTATGTTAGTATAGTACAAGGTCAAAGGGACACATTCCTTTTACGATTATGTTGTTTTACTCAATGCAGCCTATTGTATACATGTTTACAGTTTAGTCGTAGTTTCACCGTCTATCGAGTAAAGTGACCCGTTGCCGTTGTACATCTCTTATATTATATGTTTTGACATTTTATATTAAATACTATTATATTACGAATAACTTCTAAATCTTTTAATTACATAACCTATTCCATTCAACAGGTTATGGGCCCAGTACCCAGTACTTAATATTTAGATTTTTTTATTTGTAATATAATTAATCGTGAAATTTAAAAGTGCGTTCGCGTAGTAAGTGCGTCGATCGTGTTAAATATTATTGTAATTTTTTATTGTGTGCAGACAGTGTACAGGAAATTCGTTATCATGGAAAACGAATCTATAAAAATTAACAAACTAAACGGCAGTGAAAATTGGGCAAAATGGAAATTTCAAATGACGGTAATATTAAAATCATATGATGTGTTGTTCTCTGTAATAGATGGAAGTTATGAATATCCAATTCAAATTATAAAACATGATACAGAAACAGACACAGAGGCACAATTGCGTTTAGAACAAGTGCAGCAAAAATGGTTAATGACAGATGCTAAGGCTCAACGTTTTATAGTTATGTCAGTAGATGAGCAGTCATTAGATTATATAATGAACTGTGACACAGCAAAAGGTATGTGGAATAAATTACTGAGTGTATATGAACAAAAGTCTGATACATCAATTACATTGATTCAGCAAAAATTTTATAGTTATGTTATGGATAAAAATGATAATATGGCACAACATATATCAAAATTAGAAAACTTGAGTAAACAATTAAAACAGTTAGGTGAACCAATATCCGATTCAATGCTTATAACCAAAATTCTTATGACCTTGCCAGAAAATTATAAATATTTTTATAGTGCATGGGATTCTATATCATCTGAGAACAAAACATTGTTAAACTTGACATCCCGACTTATGGTAGAGGAAACAAGACAAAGTAATGGCCATGAAATCCAGAAAAATAATGGTGAAAATAGTGCATTTGCGGCGAAAAAATTGTTTAGAACGCAAAAACAAAAATATTCAAAATTTGGAAATCAACAAAATAATGATAGAAAACCAGGAATTTGCAATTTTTGTAAGAAACCAGGTCATTGGAAACGTGATTGCTGGATTTTGAAGAAAGAACAAGACGGAAAGAATAAAAATGAATCAAATTCTGGTAATGCACTAATAGGCGTTAATTCAATGGTGAGCAAAATTAGCGATTTTGATAAATGGTATGTGGACTCCGGTGCAAGTGATCACATGACCAGTAGAAGAGAGTGGTTCAGAACTTATGAGTCGTTCAAGATTCAGTTGCCAGTACGTATTGGTGATGGTAAATATATTATGGCTATTGGTAAAGGTAATATATATGTTCAAGCAAAAATTGGCGAAAAATGGGTTGACAGTTATTTGTCAAATGTTTTACATGTACCTGAACTCAAAGTAAATTTGTTTTCATGTGGAGCGTGCCTTGATAAAGGTATAATAATGATAACAGACAAAAATGTTTGTACATTTAAAAGAGGAAATAGTACAGTTGCTGTTGGAATTCGTGAGAATAAATTGTTTTCGATGATTTTTAAAACAAGGATTTCGCAAGAGATAGATCAAGTGAATATTGCTGAAAAAATTCTTACATTACAACAGTGGCATGAAAAACTAGGTCATCAGAATGTTCAATATGTTAGAAATTACCTAAGGCATATGGGTATTCAATTCACAGATATGGAAAACAAATTTTTCTGTGAAGCTTGCATTTATGGTAAACAACACAGAGAACCATTTACACTGAGCAGTACCAAAACAACAAAACCAGGTCAGATAATTCACAGTGATGTTTGTGGACCCATGGAAGAAAATTCTCTTGGTGGTAAAAGATACTTTGTTATATTCAAAGATGATTACTCTAAGTATACATATATATATTTTATGAAACAAAAATCAGAAGTAAAAGAGAAGTTTGAATTATTCTTAAATACAGTGAAAAATCAGTTAAATATATCAGTTCTTACTTTACGAAGTGATTGTGGCTTGGAATATAAGAATGATGAAGTCAAAGCTATTTTGAATAAATTTGGTATAAAACATGAAACCAGTGTACCATATACACCACAGCAAAATGGTAAAGCAGAACGAACAATGCGTACAATAGTAGAAGCAGCTAGAACTATGTTATACAGTAAAAATTTGTCAAAAAATCTTTGGGCTGAAGCGGTAAATACAGCTGTATATGTATTGAATCGTACGTTAAATTCAGGTAACAAAGAAAAAACGCCCTATGAATTATGGTATAATAAAAGTCCCAATATAAGCAATTTTAAAGTATTTGGTAGTGAAGTTTATGTTCATATACCAAAAGAAAAACGTAGAAAATGGGATCAAAAAGGGAGAAAAGGAATATTTGTTGGGTATTCAGAAGAAACTAAAGGATACCGCATATGCTTTGATGGAAAAGAAGTTTCATTAAGCAGAGATGTTATATTCAAAGAATCTATGGAAATAGAAATCAAAATTAGAAAAGAAGATGAAGAAATAAATTCAGAAATGGTGGATGAAAGTGAAGAAAATAACATTAATGATGAGAATAATGTTGAAAGAAAACAAAATATGGATGAACTTGATCAATCAGCAGATCAGACTCATGAGCAATTAAAAATGAGACTTAGAGATAGACAAAATATAGAAAAACCAGTAAGGTATAGAACAGAAACATTTTATTCAATGTGTGATAATCCAGTTACATATGAAGAAGCTATGACACAAGAAAATTCAGAAGATTGGAAAGAAGCAATGGATGAAGAAATGTTGTCATTAAAAAAGAATGAAACCTGGAAATTAGTAAATATACCAACAAATAAAAAAGTACTTAACAATGGCTGGGTATATCGAACCAAACTCAAGAAAAATGGAGAAGTTGATAGATTTAAAGCCAGACTAGTTATAAAAGGCTATGCACAAGTGCATGGAATTGATTTTCAAGAAACTTTTAGTCCAGTTGTAAAGTATGACTCTATACGAGTACTGCTAGCAATAGCAGCAGCCAGAAAATTAAAACTCAGACAATTTGATATTAAAACAGCCTTTTTATATGGTGATCTTGAAGAAGAGATTTACATGAACCAGCCAAAAGGTTATGAAGATGGAACTAAACAAGTTTGCAAACTTCAACGAAGCTTGTATGGATTAAAACAAGCACCCAGGTGCTGGAATACAAAATTTAAAAATTTGTTGTTAAAATTTGATCTAAAAGAAACAAAGGCAGATCCCTGTGTATTTGTAAGTAATAAAAATGAACAATTAATGATTGTAGCTATTTTTGTAGATGATGGGATTATAGCAGCAACAAATGATGAGCAGGTGGACATGATGGTGAAGTACCTGATGAGCAACTTTGAGACAAAATCAGGTGAACTTAATCATTTTCTGGGTATTGAAATTGATCAGAGATCAGATGGGTCAATATTTATACATCAGTCATTATACTGTCAACGCGTTTTGGAGAGATTCAATATGGCTGAATCCAACGCCCTATGCATTCCTGCAGATCCACAACACTCATTAGATGCAAATTTATCTGAATCATTACAAGCAGGGGAAGTTCCATACAGAGAAGCAGTAGGAAGTTTGTTATATCTAAGTCAGATCACAAGGCCTGATATAACATTTGCTGTAAATCTTGTCAGTCGCTATTTAGAAAAGCCTCTTATAATACATTGGAATGCGGTGAAACGTATTTTAAAATATTTAAAAGGAACCTATAACTATGGTTTATTTTTTCATTCTAGGGTGAAACTTAAGTTACATGGTTATAGTGATGCAGACTATGCTGGTGATACAACAACAAGGCGATCAACATCAGGATACATTTTCATGATGACTAATGGAATAATAGCATGTTGTTCACAAAGGCAAAAATCAGTAGCACTCTCAACTACTGAGGCTGAATACATGGCACTGAGTCAAGCAGTCCAGGAATTAACTTGGTTGACGCTACTAACAAGTGATCTTCTGGAAACACAGGGAGAGACACCTGTTTTGTACGCGGACAATCAAAGTGCCATAAAATTGGTGAAGAATCCAGAATTCCATAAACGAACTAAACATATAGATGTTCGTTATCATTATATTCGTGAGAAGTTCAATGAAGGGATGTTTTCACTGGAGTATGTGACCAGCAAAGAGCAGTTAGCTGACATCTTGACCAAGCCAACACCACGAACAAGATTTCAAGAACTCAGAGAAATGTTAGGAATTAGATATATAGATTTATAATTTTTTAATTAACTATGTACGGGTGTATTGTTTAAGGGGAAGTGTTGATATTATTAAACAACACACTGGGTACAGTAATATTATTTAAGATAACAGTTTAATGTATTTTTACTTATGTTAGTATAGTACAAGGTCAAAGGGACACATTCCTTTTACGATTATGTTGTTTTACTCAATGCAGCCTATTGTATACATGTTTACAGTTTAGTCGTAGTTTCACCGTCTATCGAGTAAAGTGACCCGTTGCCGTTGTACATCTCTTATATTATATGTTTTGACATTTTATATTAAATACTATTATATTACGAATAACTTCTAAATCTTTTAATTACATAACCTATTCCATTCAACAATTTTATTTTATTATTATTTTATCTTAAAAAAAAAATGTGAATGCGTTAAAACTTTCGTGGCTTATTATATTCCTTAAAATGTTTACGACGGATGTATCCACGATTTTAGTTATGAGTTATGGACTATTTGCAAAGTCCATCTTCAGAAAGATAGTTAGAGGCTCGTGATTGAAACTATTATGTCGGCTTAGCTTGTTTACGGTTTGTTTTTCTGTCTGTTGATAAGTGATAATGTCGATGATTTTGCCGTGTCTCGTGTGATACCAACTGTGACTATGTTGTTTACAGCTCTTACTGGTGTACGTATACTCTGCCCGCATCTATACCTAATGTTTTTAAATCAATAAGTATTTATTCTAAAGTTGTTATCGATTGATCAAATTTTCTTGTAAGAAAATAACTATTAAATGGTAATTTATAAATAGACAAAATAAATTATTTTTAAATTTCAAAAAAATAAAAAATAATTGTATTTTTTGATTAAAGACAAATAATAAAAAATATGTTTTGAAAGTAGTTCAAAACTATACAAATTAAAAAAAATAATATCCCCTAATATATGCTGAGGAGCCGGACATTGTATATTAATCAAGTTCCGAGCACACTTTCTATCTTTTTAAGACATTCGTATACTAAGTTCATATTGAATTAATTTTTTTATTTATTGAAAAAAATTTTGCTAAATTTGGATTATTTTCACCTTATTATCTTATTATGTATTTTAATAAATAAAACATATGAATATACAAAAGTAGACATAAAATTGCTTATTGCAAAAAGTAAAAAAATTTATTTTTTAAATAAAATATAGCAGAGTAAGACCAATCGATAATGTCATAATGATATTTAAAATGAAAACGCCCACTTCATAGATAAAACGCGTTTCTTAGAAAATAATGATAGTTCTCCTCTTAAATAAAACAATTATTTTCTTGATCTAAGTTTGATTAGAAGAAGAGCAATTAATAATTTCGATGAATATTTGTTAAAAAATTTATTATTTCCTCAAGTCAATTTAATCTTCAAAGTAGTGGACCAAAAATCGTATTCACCAATTATTTTTTTAATTAGATAATTTTCTATTTTATATGATAGTAAAATATGTATGTAGTCATTTAATAAATAAAGTTGATGTCATTGAAGACATCAGAAATGAACTTGAAAAAACGAAAAAAAAATGTCTGAAATTAATTTTAATTTAGTTTTGATAAACGAACTACTCTGTATAGTAATATTTTTAATATGTATATTGTTTCTAATAATAATAGGTATTAAGTTATTATTATACTAATATTAATTTTTATTTTTATAATTTTAGGAAATATTAAATGAGGTATGTACCGATAAACTTAAAATGACTTTACGAAATAATATCAAAATACTCAAAGTTAAATAATATTTTTAATTAATTCATGGTGAATTTAATGTCTTATTTAAAAAATGTAGACACTAGTAATTTATTTTATTTTACCTAACCTTATTAAGTATTTGGTCCATTGAATTTATCTTACTTAGCAAAAAAAAGTTTAGCTGAATGAAAATTTAATTTTCGTAATGCTTGTATTAAGAGTTTTAAACTTTAAAATATTTAAGTTTCACTTTTTAATTATTATTAAGATATTTTTGTCATCACTTTGATTCTCAAATACTACTACACTACATACATACCAGAGTTGTTAAAATATATTCAAAAAATTTTCTTTAAAACTTAATTTAACAGTTTAAATAAGACCAATGAAAGGTTTGAAATGTTTGGTGTTTTAAACACATAATGTTGAAAATGTAACAACCATGAATTAGGCCATTACCAATTGACTGATTCTCTGATTATTCTATAATTATTAATATATGATTATTTTAAAAATCTAATTTAGTAAAATATGTGACCAATGACAACGCCACTATAGTTCCCATCAAACACTGTACCGTAATTTCCTTATACCCAATATTTTATTTTATAATTCTTTCATTCTTTCATTCTTTTCTTAATTTTATGTTTTAATTTAAGGCTATTGAAAGGTCATTAAAAGAAGTAAGCATGTTGATACGTTTTTATATCATTTTTTTTAGCAAATCAGTACATCCTCTAATATTTTAAATATTAAAACGAAATAATTATCGCTTACAATTTTTCCAGAATCGTAAAGTATCAAAAGATAAGGTATGTATAGTAAAAAAAAACTTTTTAAAGGTTTTTTATTTTTTTACTTTTTGAATAAAAAGAAAATACGAACTATACTGGGTCCTTTAGTCATAATGAGTTTATGTCAGTTCGACAGCTGGTATAAAATTCCATAAAATCGTGAAGTGTAAAGATGACCTCAAATTGATGGAAAAGAGCAATGATTATTATGATTATGACTAATGGTTCATGTATTGTAAAATATAAATATGAAATATAAAAATATTATTTAGACATATTTTTTTATTTAGCTACGTGACTTGACGAATATAGAAAAGGTACGGGTTACATAATTTTTTTGTAACATTATCAGTTTAATGAATTATGCATAATTAATGTAAAAGTAATAAACATAAAAGTTCCACTCTAATCAAGGTTCTACTTTAAACCCTTGGTTATTTTCTATAGTGATGGATAAAATAATAAAAAAATTTAAGGAGAGGCATTGTGATGCATGTTGTTCGCTGACGATATAGTGTTCATAGGAGAAAATAGGAAAGAAATTAATCAATGGCTAGAGGTGTGGAGATCAGCTCTAGAAGAAAATGGATTGAACATAAGTAGGAGCAAGACAGAGTTATAGAGTGCAAGTTTGACAAAGCAGAATGTGAGTTTGAATAAAGTAAAATGAAGAGATCAGTTACAATAAGCGAGGAAATTATAGAAGAGGAGAAAAGTTTTAAGTATTTAAGATCAGTTGTACAAAAGAACGGTTTTCACGAGGATATAACAAGATTAGGTACAGGTGGATGAATAAAAGAGAAATGTTTGGTATGTTATGCTATAAATGAATTCCAATGAAACTGAAAGATAAATTCTATAAAATTTTAGAGGGACCTGCTATGTTGTAGGGTTTAGAGTTTTAGGCGGTTAACAAGAGAATGGAGCAGAGAATGTGTGTAGTAAATATGAAAATGCTTAGATGGATGAAAAGAATTACTAGAGAAGATAGGATAAGGAACGAACATATAATAGAGAGAGTATAGGTGTAAAGTAAATTCTGAATTAGATGAGGGAAAATTGACTTAGATGGATTAGTCATGTTATGAAGAATAAGAAATCGGAAGCTGTAAGAATAGTTATAGAAATGAATGTTGAAGGAAGAAGAGGTAAAGGAAGACTAACAAAGAAATAGAAGTATGTTATTGAATGCGATACGAGGACGGCTGATGTATGAACACACACATCAGCTGTCCTAGGATAAGGATATAGGATAAGGTTGGCCGATCCTAAGTAGTTGGAATGAAGACGAGGAAAAAGAAAAAGATTAAGTCTTGACTTTGTGATACTCAAATATCTAATTGTATACTAAGTTTTATTTATGGGACTATACTTCCTTTGAAAAATAATCCATATAATTTTTTCGGAATTTTCAAATTATTATTTCTTTTACTTCAAATAATTTTATAAAGATAGTAAATAAATAAAGATTGTTTTCATTTTAATATAAATTGCATGTTTTAATTTTATTCTATTAAATAATGTATCGTTATAATTTATTGTAGGAACTTCTAGATCTGGTGAGTTTGATTTATTATAATAATAAATAAAATAAAAAATATGAATAACTATTATTAACTTAAAATATCAATAATTGCTATTATCTTGTCTAAACTAAATGTGTAAAAATTCAGGGGTTGACTACATCATAATAACTCCATACATGATGTTTAATATGTAGTTGTGCTAGAGCATTTATTTATGGATTTCGTTTTAACTGGCAAAGCTTCTTGCATTACCACTACCGGTTGTGTGAGTGAAGTCATCGGTATAAGCATTGTACGTCACTGTTTCATGATAATACTGATTTGATTGTGATATACACCGGAAACGCGTAAAAGTCTCGCTTTTGCTATATGTGTTATTATGTTTCTTCTGGCCATCAAGACTATTGCTACATGATTCTATGGTGAATATTTGTCCATACTTGTTTTTTATGTCTAATTACCTTTGCTATTTTTAATGTCGTGCATATTGTGTGTATAATTATATTTTCGACTCTCCACACCACATTCCTCGTGAAGTGATTTAGTGTGCGTTCATCAATCTCAATACAATAACTCAACTCTCTTATTGCGTGAAATGCCAGCCATTAGGTCGATAGGCAGATAAATTATATTATTTATTTGATTTTCTTAACTTATTTTGTTTAAAAATATCACGATTTGTGTCGTTTAGCTATTAGATGACCACCTTCACCCCAATTCTATATTACTTTATATTTGTTGTTATTTTAATATGTAAAATTTGTTTTGAAATTATTTTAATTCTTGCTAGTGTAAGTATTATCCTCAATTTCCTATACAGTCCACCTATCTTTTACAAAAAAATCTAGCACATAATAGTGCTTAATTTAAAATATAAATCGAGCGGTCGATTATACATTTGGTCCTTCGAGCCGGATATTGTTTTATAGTAATCATGCTGAGAAAAAATGTAAACGGAAATCGCAGAGATGAACAAGGAAATTGTTTATGTTCCGTTTATCATGCAATAGTGCGCTGAAATAAATAAGAGAAAATTACGTGATTGCAGAGATGGTTAAGTTGAGCCCTCCTCACTAATGTCAGAGTTGGAAGTTTGTTCACGCAAATTAGTTTCTTGATTTACGGAATTATGCGTACACCAACACGCTATGATTGAAGCTTCGGTTGACCAAGGTAGGTCGAAGTATTCGAGTGAATTTATTTTCCAGTTACTAATATAATCGAGACGCTCATTTTTTAAATAAATTCAAAGGTGTAAGTACCATCCTAAATTTCCTATACAGTCCATCTTTTTTTCGGAAAGACTCACGTACCTAACACAAAGTATAAACCAGGCGGTTGATTATATATGAATTTGTTAAGTTTCATATTTATAAAATAAATATCTTAAATCATTTACAAAAACTAAATATTTATAGTTCTATGTTTCAATAACTAAACTATAATGGAAACACTTGTTAATTGACATTATAAAATTAAAGGATAGCACAATATAGACTAAATAACTGGAGGTACTTTTAATTCTTTAATTTTAGTTAATTTTTTAACTATTAAATTAAAACTATCTTTGATTGTTGTTCTGTATAATTTTTTAATTTTTTAATTTTAGTGTCTCTCAGAGTTGGTATGTATCATGGAAACCACATAAAAATAAATAGGAGCATACAAAATTGATAAAAAAAATCCAAGAAAATTAAAAAATTATTTAAATAATTAAAGAATATTTATCGTATTTATATTTGTTAATCAGAGTTATTTCTATAGATTAGAAGTCATTTATTGTAATAAACTGGTATAATTTTTGGGATTAGTCTATAATACTTCAGAAATCCCAATTAATTTTTTATAAGACTTGTCCAAAATACTATAACTACATAAGTTAAAACGTTCTGATAAATTTAGTTTTCTTTCTTCTTATTGGTTCAATAATAAGAAAATAAAAACTATTCTTCATCATTCTTTATTCTTCATTATTTTGTTAAAATATTATATCATATTTGCAGTGTGATGTTGAAATATTGTTTTATTATATTATTTGTTTTAGAGTCAGGAAAGTAAAGTAAGTGCCATTTTAATTTTTATATAAATCTAAGTGTAGAATGCTATTTGATGTATAGTTTATTCATTGCACTAAATAATTTAGATTTTAATTCTGACATGAGTAATAGCATAGATGACGTTAATCATTAATTAATTAATTAAAAATTACAAATTAAACTATATTTTGATATAAAATAACATATTAACACATTGACCGACCCTAGTAGTTGGGATAAAGGCAAGGAAAAAAAGAGCATATCGATTTTAATTAATTAATTCTCTAATCAACAAATAAGAATATTGTTACAAGTTCACTTCTTTTCAAGATTTTAATTGTTACTATACTATTTTTTCTTGTAACTTTAATTAACTGTTAAATTAATAATGATTAATTATTGAGAAAGTGATAAATAAAAAAATTATACGTTTAATATATAACTCATATTTATTGTTTGGACAATTTCCGAAAGTCATAATAAAAAAAAAGGGAAATTCAATTTAATTTGATTGATAACTTATTCTTGATAAACATTGATTAATAAAACTACTACAAATCATTTTTAGTGTAAACTTGTGAATTTTAGAAATTTTTTTTACAAATTTTAGAAATTTGTACACAAAATTTTAACTGCCTTCTAGGCTGCTTTCTAGGAAAAATTGTATTTTTTATTTTCCACTAAACATTTTTTTTTAAAACTAAGATTATTTTACACCCCACATCTCATTTACGTATTGTATTAAAATAATCACTTGAATATATAGAAGTGGACATGAAATCAGCTACTTCAAAAATTAAAACATATTTCTTAGAAAATAATGACATGTCTTCCTTGAAAATAAAAAAATAATTGATTATACAACAAAGATGGACCAATAGATACACACAAATTTACTAGTATATTAAATAAAAAATAACTTTCAATAGATTTTTGACCATTTTGTACTTATTTGGGAGGTAGATCGTGACTGAGAAATTTTTAGTGAGGGAAACACACATACTTGGCATTATCTCCAATCTATATTTTAAAATAATAATAATTCTTTAGAAGCTATTAGTACTGGTACAAAAGGTGGTATCGAACATTATTTTTCTTAATGAGTTATTTTCTATTTTATATTCTAAATAAATATATATTTTAGGTCAAATGATAATCTGATAATTTTAACATTTATAAAAATATAGCTGGCAGTCTATAATATGTAAGGGATGAAACGAAAATTTACTTAAGAAATATATGTAACAAAAAAAAATTTGTGTGATAAGGTGGATACTTTTATTAATAAAATTATTTTTAATTGAGTTGGTTTTGATAAGTAGATTACTCAATATAGTAAAACCTTTGAAAATTTATTTTATTTTTAATAATAATATTCATAATAAATAATTTTTTGTTTATTTGAATCATTTTAGAATAAATTAAATGAGGTATGTACTGATAAAACTATTAACTATAATATGATTATAACAAAGTAATAATTGAAAAATTTATAAAATCACTTAAACTTAATAAGAAATTTAAATTAGTTCTTGTTAAATTTCTTTGTATTTTTTGAATATTTTAATCACTTTCAATTTCTTAAAATATCTATTTTCTTGAAATTTTTAGTCTCCTTAATTTTACCACAACTTCACTAAATCTCAGTTTCAGTGATTTTATTACATTTTTGTAATGCACATATTTAGATTTTTAAACTATACGATATTGAAGTATAGTAATTTTTTATTGTAATTGAGATACTAATGGAACTTCTACTCTCATTAATACGCTACGCTATATGGAAGATTTTTAATCACGAATTTTCTTTGCCGTATTATTCTGTGATTGAAGGCTTGTATTCAATAGCGCGCCATGTACCAAAATATAAAAAATTGAATTAATCCTAAGAAAATGTTCTAAGTGTTTAAAATATACAACGAACAAAGTACCTTATTTATAAACAAAGTTATATTCGCGTGTGTGACATGTCGAAACTTATTTATTCTTCATTCATTCAATTTAAAATTCCTTGTATGCATCATTATCGATAAATAAATTTGATAGTCGATTTTCATTTTAAAAATCAAATAATAGTATTCTTTTAGTTTTCATTACACATTTTACGATCAAATCACCATGTATATTAAAAATTATTTTTCTTATCATTAGTGTATTTTCTTTATTTCATTATTCTAGTATGTTTCTAGTAATTTGTTTTTTATAAAAACCTGTGTGACGAAAGCGTATGCTTCATCAGAGGTTTTGTAGAATAACTAAGATTAGGTTTATCGAATAAAAAATTTAGTAGAAAGATCACATACACTTAGTTCACAACTTTTATAACACGGAAAGTGATAAAAAGAAAAGATTAACAAACAATTAAATTGAAATAAAGATATTTAAACTATTAACAAAACTCTATTTATAAATAATTTATTGTTTAATAAAAAATTAATAACAAAATTTTAAAAATGTAATGATGAATACGACTTAGAATATAGAGGATTATAATTAAAAAAAAATACTTTTGGTATTTCTATTATTATTTAAAATAGTTAAATAAACAAATTAATTTTTATAAGAATTCATTCATAATATTTATATTAATAGTACACTGGCATTTAGTGTAATGTTCCTGTGTCTGATGCGAGTTATTGCGTGAGCCGAGGTTTTATCGTCGGCCACATATTTTGTTAGGTGAGGTATTTAGAATGATCATATATAAAAAATTATAGAATAAACAGAAAATTCAATCCGGAATGGTATAATTTTATTTTATTAATCCTCCTTATAGTCGTAATCATCGGAGTTGTTACATTTTAAACATTCTGTGTTTAAAACACCAAAAATTTCAAAATTTGCATTGGTTTTTATGGGAAGTTTTAAACTTTTGAAATATTGTTATAATATCTAATATTATAATATAAAATTTTTATTAAACTAACAATGAATTATTTACAAACAAGGTTTTGTTAATTGTTTAAATATCTTCTATTCAATTTAATAGTAATTCTTTTCTTTTTGTCACTTTCTGTGTTAGAAATAAGTGTATATGATCTCTATCTGAAACTGCCGCATAATTAACTTATAAAAACATCATTGCCTATACTACTAGTCTACCAGATTTTTATTCCTTTATCCCTAGAGTTAAGGTAAGATCAAAGTAAATAGATTATAAGTACAGTTTTAAAATATTATTTGTGTCATTAACATTTAAATTCCACTATTCTTCGGCCTAGTGGAACCTCGGCTAGTAGTGAATTCAACTTGTATGATTAATGTGTTATTATTGATGAAAGCTTTACGGCCAAAAGCCGGTGAACATCACAACATTTTACATTTTATAGATATAACATTTGCTCGCGTCCGACACTGACACATAAATGACTATTTTTTTTGTAATTCCTTCATTCATTTTTTAATTATTTGTTTTAATTTAAGGCTATTGAAAGTTCACTATATGAGGTAAGCATAATGATACAGTTTTATACATTTATAAGAAAGTCGGTACAATCCGTTTTCAAATTAAATTATAAAACAAACCTACTTTTATAATATAAAATTTCTAACGCAATATCAATTAGGTTTCCTGGATTTTTTATAATAACTTTTGTTTAATTAAAAGCTGAAAAGTATACAATGCCAATTTTTAGATGTTAGGTATTTACAATTAAAATTCAAAAATTATTGCTGAAAATTTTTTTTTTCAGAACCAAAAATTATCGACTGATGGAGTACGTATAGTAAATAAAATTTGAAAATTATAATTTGTAGATTATTACGGGTTCATGCTTTACTTATTATTAAATGAAAAAAAAATTATATTATTAATTCTTATTAGTTAAATTATTATTAATTTTCTAACTATTTAATTATATTACTGGTTTGGTCATGTTATGAGGAGAGAAGAATCGGAAACTGTAAGAACAGTTATAGAAATGAATGTTGAAGGAAGAAGAGATAGAGGAAGACCAAAAAGGAGATGGAGGGATGCTATTGAATGCGATATGAGGACGGCTGATGTTAGCGTATATGATGTGGGAGATCGTGTCAAGTGGAAATTTAGGATAAGCGTGTTTGACCCCAAGTAGTTGGGATTCGGGTGAGGAAGAAGAAGAAGAAGAACTATTTAATTATATTAATATTTAAAAAATGTTAAATAATTATAAAAAAATGGTAGCACAGTGGGGTTGCGTCACAAGTGGACATGGCATAATTGGAACAAGTATATATGATATCTGACAGTGTTTAAAATACTACCATAAAAAATGTTTCGATGCAAATATAGATAGTTCTATAGATAGTGTTTAATTTTAAGAAATTGGTGAATTATTCCAAAAGCGAAATGAACTCCTATTTTCTTATTTGTATCCTGATTATGATTATGATAGAATTTTATAATTTATAAGTATGATATATAAATAAATTTAAAATCATTTACAACTAATATTTTAATAAATTTGTTTAACTTTGACGGCCATTTGTACATAGAAGATAGATCGTCAGGACAATTTTTTTTTAACTTATAGTACATATTATATGCTTTAATATATCATATATTTAAAAGACCCAGTATTTCTAGAACATTTTTAAAAATTAAGTTGAAAAAGTTCTGTAATTTATACGTATATTTAAACTCCCCATGTATAAGGAGAAATGGTCTGATTAAAAAAAATTTATATATAAAGTACTTTGAAACAAAAATTTGTGCTGATCCATACATTTTTCAAAAAAATATAGCAATTTAATGTTGAAAATATAAAATCAAAAATTTAAAAATGGTTTTAATACAAAAATAGCTAGTTTTTAACTATAGCAGCCATTTTACGAATAAGATAAGTCATCGGGACAAATATTTTATTTTTAATTTATTGTATTCTATTTATGGTTCTTTAGGAAAATTTTCAAAGATTAAGTTGAATTAGGTTTGTTAAAAACTGTTCAGAGTGTTGGATGGTTGACAATAGAATAAAGCAGAGAATGAATGTAGCAGAGATATAAATGCTTAGTTGGATGAGTGGAGTGACTAGAAAATATAGTGTTGTATTTATATATTGAACAATCTTTTTGTTCTAACTTATATTTTTAGTAGTTCAATAATAACGCAAAAAATGTAGTTAATAAAGATATAATCAATCAAAATAAAAACGTATAAAATATTGATACACTTAAAAACGGATAAATAAATAATACACAAAATAAAAACTTAAAGTCACAAACGTACCACACGGAAAGAGATTACCTTCGGTACTCCCGAGGTCTTCTCTTTCTCCCCTTTTTAATTCATTCCGTTTCATCTTATATACTAAAATATTTTGTTTGTCTTTTTATAAAATTCATATAGTAATCATTTTCAAAAAGGTTTATAAATATTTACTTCCTGATCTAGTAACAATAATTCGGGGAATTACAATTAATCCAAACATTACAAAAGTGTTCTACTTCTAGGTTTACAAATAATAGACTATATTATATTTTTGTAATAATAGATTAAGAAATTCATAGTTAAACCAAACATTACAAAAATGCTTTGTTTTCAGTTTTATAAAATAATGACCTATATTACAATAGAATAAGAAACGATCATATAAGGAGTATATATTTAGTGTCAATCGTGGAAAAGATAATAGAAAATAAACTTACATGGTTTGGTTATGTTATGAGGAATAAGGAGTCGGAAGATGTAAGAATAGTTATAGAAATGAATGTTGAAGGAAGAAGAGGTAAAGGAAGACTAACAAAAAAATGGAAGTATGTGATTGAATACAATACGAGGACGGCTGATGTGTGCTTGCATAAGGTTAACCGACCTCAAGTAGTTGGAAAATTCACCCTGAAGTAATACCTCATGGTAGTTCCAGGGTGGTCCACACTTATACCGGTCGTGAAAAAAAAATTAGTTGGAATGATAGAGAGGAAAAAGAAGAAGACACTCAATCTTGACTTTGTGGTGTTGAAATATCAAATTGCATATAAAGTTTTATTTATGTATTATGTTATAAACAAATTTTAGTATTTATTTATTTTAATTTTCCTTTAATACAATAAATACAATTTAATTAAAATTTATAAATATTGGACATAACTAACTGAAATCTTCATTTCGTTTTTATTATCTAGAAAAAATTAAGAGGTTCACATTTTTTTATTAATTTTATTAAATTATGGTTCCTGTTAGGTTCACAGTTGTCAAATAAGTTTTTGAATCGGCTTTTAAAGTTTCATTTTAGAAGGTTTTAATCCTAAATCATACAATAAAATATAATATAATGATGAGTTATCTAATTGACTTATGACTATTGTTATATAATGACAAAGATAATTTATTAAAAAATATTAAAATTTACTCATAACTTTTTTATTTAGTCAAGTAATATGACAAGTTTGGAAAAGGTTCGGTATAAATCAGTAGTTTATAAAATACATTTTTATACAATATAAACAATTAAATAAATTATGAACTATCAATATAAAAGCTTTAAATATATAATATCATTTTAAAAATAATTCATATTTATTTTTCGGATTTTTTCAATCATTTCTTTTATTTTAAATGTTTTTATTAATATAGTAAAATAATTTTGTTCTGTTTTTACTTTAATATAAATTGCATATTTTAATTTTATTTTATTAAATAATTTATTCTTATATTATATTGTAGACTCTCTTAGATTTGGTGAGTTTGTTGATTTTATTTATTTATTTATTTAGTTTACGGGATGTATCCCTTTTTTTACAAGCATACTATGTTTACATATTTAATTTTAACTAAATAAGGAGAAAGACACAAAAACAAACAAAAAAGACATAAAAAAAGACAAGTAACAAAAGACAAAATCAAAAATGTTTACAACTAATAAATCGATATATGAATAAGACATTACAAAATATTATTATAATATAAAACTAGGATCTGCATTAGCACTTCTAAGTAACCGGCAAAGGGGTTCGTTCATTAAGTAGTTCGTGGGGGCATGCGTGACTCGGAAAGGCGCATTCGACCTGGTATTAATCTGCGGAACCCTAAAAGGGATCAGAGATAATAGCGTAGGACATTCTATCTTCCCATCATGCAAACCCCCGAGAAACCTAGAGCCCGCAATACTACGCCTCGATGACAGTGTGGAAAGGCCTAAATTATTTGCCACGGGACTATAATCATGGGGTGGACATGGTAAACCCAGCACCCGCTCAGCAAAACATAAAAATTTATTCTGAACCCTTTCTAACTGGCGACAGTTGTCTGCCGTATGGGGGTCCCATACTACACTGCCATACTCTAATATTGGGCGGACCAGTGCGCAAAACAAAATTTTTAATGTCTTTTCAAGCTTGAACTCTCTGGTTAATCTAATAAGTACACCAAGCATTTTGAAGGCTTTACAGCAGATATGTTGGATGTGAGCGCAGGGTCAAGATTGTGGCTGAATTTAAATCCAAGGTCCATAATATTGTTAGATGGGCGACGGATTTCTTCGCTACCAAGGTGATATGGGAAAGTAATCGGAGAGTGATTTCTAGAAAATGTAAAAGCTTTGCATTTGGATAGATTAAGTGTTAAACCTAACTTAGTTAACCAATCAACAAATTTATCTAGGTCTGCTTGGAGCCTTATACAGTCACTAGGAGATTGAATTTGCATAAATATTTTATATCATCCGCAAAGCAGAGAACACGAGAGTGTTTTAGAGTTTGCTGTATACTATTAAAAAATATAGAAAATAGTAAAGGAGATAAGTGCCCTCCTTGAGGTACACCTGATTTAGTATGGAATAAGTTAGATTTTATTCCGAAAACTCTAACCCATTGATACCTATTGTCTAAATAAGAACTGAACCACGACAGAAGAGTCTCCCCGAAACCAGTTTCTTTGAGCATAAGAATTAGGGCCTTATGATTAATAGAGTCAAAAGCTTTATTAAAGTCCGTATAAATTACATCTGTCTGAAATCCATGCTGAAATGAGTTAAACACATAATTACAAAAGAGGACGTTGCAAGTGGAGGTAGATCGACCAGGTCGGAATCCATGCTATTCATCTATGAGTATTTGGTTAACAGATGGTTGTTTGCATTGAGGACTATTTTTTCAAAGATTTTTGATAAATGTGATTGTATGGATATTGGTCGGTAATTTGAAGCGAGAGATAGACAGCCAGATTTAGGGACTGGTGTTATTGAACTTATTTTGAACATTGAAGGAAAAATACCTTCCTGTGGCGAGCGTTTAAAAATAATCCACAAAGGATAGGACAAAATTGATCTAAGCTCGAAAAAAGAACGTACCTGGTAAACCGTTAAGGCCAATAAACTTGTCACTCCTTAGATCTAAAAGACAATTAAATATATCATCAATATTAAAGTGAACGGTATTAAGCAGATCAAAAGTTGGTATTTTTATTGTATCCGATATAGTATCAACAAACGGAGGTGAATTAGAATATATTGAGGAAAAATATTCTGCCAGAAGATTGGCAGAATCAAGCTCATTTAAAGAGGTTTTATTATTAAACGACAATACTCTAGGAATGGCTTTTTCGGAACGTTTATTTTTTATAAATTTCTAAAAGTGTTTAGGATTACTTTTAAGTGCATTTTCAACACGCTCCGTGTAGGCATGGTAAGATTTTTTTGACTCATACTTAAACTTGGCATGAAGTATAGAAAATTCCGTATAATCATTAATACTTAAAGATGCTTTATATTTTTTATGCGCTTTTTTCTTTAAGGAAATAATTTGTTTAAGATTTTTATTGAACCAAGGCGGAAATGGAGAATCATTAAAGTAGTATAATTGCACGAAGTCTATTACAGACTTGTGCAAAGCATCATAAAGTACATTTACTGCTGAATCAATAATTTTAATAAATAATTTAATTAAAAATATTATTAATTGTTATTAACACTTGAATTGTCATTATGTTTTAAAATTTGTAGGTAAGAGGTTTTATTTGACTACCCCTTATATATGGGAAATAACCTTATACATTAATTGGCTAAGTTTCATATTGAAAAAATATTATATAATTTTTAAAAGTTTTTTATTAGAATAACTAATAATTTATAGTTAAAAGTTGAATAACTAAATAATAATATAAATATAGACCAAATAAATAATTCTTCAATTGTAGTTAAAATTGAAATATTCAAACAAGCAACCAAGGATGAGTGCTTTCACATTTAATTCTTGAATTTTTTTATTTTAGTGTCTTAAAGATTCGGTACGTATCGTTTGAACCTATTTAAAAACAAATGAACTTAGACAAAGTTGAAGAAAATGCCATAGACCTTATATAAACCTTAAAATAAAAAAAATTATTTTCATAATAAAATATAAATACTTTATACATGTTAAAAATATCTTCAAGTGTATATTGAAATTATAGTATTTATAGTCAGTCAAATCTGAGTAATAAAAATAGAGTAGGCGTTACTTAATTTTTTGAGATTAGTCTATAATAAAAAAATGAATCACTCTGATTCTTTTACTACAGGCCACTCAATTTCTTTTAAAATAATGATGTTTTTAGTAATTTTTTTGTTTTCGGTTCGTTAGTTACAAAGGTATCTCCATTTTTCTGTTATAAAAAATTTTTTATGTTCAATCCTTAGAGGTGTCTACTTAATTTTTTTGAGGAGCTTTGTAACTAGAAAAAGGAGGAAAATTATTATTTTAAGAGAATGAGTGGTTTGTATTACAAAAAACACCCGTACAAGATTTATCTGTTACAAATTCTATTTCGAACATAGATAAGAATTGTGACATCACTAAAATAATGTTAACATGAGATTCAATACAAAATAGACCATTCTATAGAGTAATCTTAATGTGGTTAAACACTTACATTGTCATAATTTATTAACAATTTAAACTTATTGTAAAAAGAAAAATATTTGGTTTCAAACACTCAATAATAATATGTGGTAAAACAATTTTTTTATCATCCTACCAGGGTTATAAAATCTTAAATTATAAGATATTCTTAAATTAGAATACCAATATTTGACTTGATAATATAATAGAAAAAATTACAAATAATGTTGTCTTTACAGTATTTTTGTCCAATTAAACGTTCTTCTATTAAAATAGGTTAAGTTATTTTAGTTCAAAATTCTATTGTTATTTCATTGTTTTAAATACAGCTGTACTTATTATTCTATGCTATCGCATGAACCAGATTTTAATGATTAGGATGTAACTACTATCAAAAATAATTTATCGAAAACACATTATTACTGCCTTCAGTGTAATAAAACCAAATTAATGATAAATTTTTATTCGTAATTCAAAAGTCTAAACGATTATACGCATAAGGTTAATCAAATAAAATTATTTGTAATTTTTTTCTATTAATTATCGTTTAAAATGGAGTTCTCATTATAGAAAACCACATTTGAGGATTTTTATCTCTGAAGAATAAAAATTTAATTATTTATTTACATTTATTTTATATTTTTTTTAACCTTATATTTTTTTTCCTTTACAAAATGTACAATAGTTTTTGACAAAATAAGTGTCTTACCAGATTTAAATCAATCTGAATACTAATTAAAAAAAATTGATTTTTCGAGAGACTTTTTTATTCCAACTAATATGCCTAATTTAATACCATTTTTTAGTTAAAATTTATTGTTATTTCTCATTTTGATCCAAAAATGTATGAATATGCCTCACAGCGATATTTTATAAATATTTTATTGTTAGCTAATACAATTTTTATATTATAACTTCAATTTGAAATATGATATTATTTGTTCCAGAGCTTAGTTGGTAAAGTATGTGTCATTTTCACCTTTACATAAATTTTAGATTTAATTATAATTTGATATTACGTGTATTTATACGTTGACTGATATTAATTATCCGTTCTCTCTTGCATAAATAATAATTTTTAGAAAGGATGTCAAACATTTTTAAATTAATTAAATAAACAAATCAAAGAATAGTGTGACAAAATATCGTAATAAATTATTTATTTATTAAATTAGCAATGTAATATACTGATAACGGGTGGAGCTAACCGGATACGGCGTGAATAATATGTATTTGCGAATAAAGTATAACTTTAAATGCAGTTTACCAGAAAATTAGTTTCACTTGTAAATGAAATAATAATTAAAAAATATTAATATGACTACAAAATACTTAGGTGTATTAACAATTATAGTTCATAATAACACAATAATTATTATTTAAAACATCAAGTAGACGAAAGAAAACTAAAATCATTAAAAACAAATCTTTAAATGCTGTGTTATTAATAAAAGCTACATTAACTATCATTAAATTAAAACATAATTGACACACACATAGCAAAATTGTGTTACTAAAAACTTTGCGCGTAGAAAATAAGTTCATAACTAAGTAAAAAATTAACGAAATTTAATAACTAAAATTTTAAACACCCACGGGGTGCTAAAAAAAATTGTCTTATCTTCGCGAATAATTTCCTTAGAATAACGTCGTCAAGCTCTTTCATTTAAACAAAACATTTTAAAAATCTGTAATCATTAAGTAATTTTACCATCATTGGCTAATTTTTAACGTTTTATAATTTAATTAGATTATAAACATAATCTAAGCACCAGATACTCGAACAACTTTTCTAAAAACCATTTTTTCCGGGGTTTCCAAATGAAACCGTAATTAAAATAATCATGTAGTTCAAAATCCGTTTCTGAAACTGATCATTTTTCAAAACTGAAAAATAAAACCGAAATCGTTAACAAATCGAATTGTATCAGTCTCTACTAAGTACTAAATATGAACTATCCTTAAAAATATTTACTTTCAATCTTTATATTTCTTTATCTTTCAATATTACCGTGATAATTAAATGTATCAGTAAATACATCTAGTACCATTTATCTATCAAAATAATGCATGAACTTTATGAATAATTATTAACTTTTTTTTTAAATAATACTATAATAATTTACTAAATATTTTTTTAGAAACGAGTTCTCAAATTATTAAAAAAGGTAAGAATTAAAATTTGACTGTTACATTTCGGTAGTAGATTACAGAATGATAAATTTGGATAAAACCCTTTTCTTTGCAACTGTTTTAAATTTGCATAAAAGGAAAAAAATATTTGATTACAAATAATACTACTATAATATAATATAGTTAAAGTTTTATTTTTTATTATTTTATGGTTAAGAAGCCTAATTGAAATTAAAAAGCCACAAAAAATACTTATTTTAGTTTGATAATATGATAGAAAAAAATCCAAAATAGTAGGATCACAACACAGTGTGGATGTACTACAAATTTTGGAAAATTTAAACTCAAAGTTGACTATTCAAAATCTGACTCGCTTTCTTGTTTTTATTTTCTTGTGTCAAAAGTCCGTTTGTTTTTGTTTAGTTATGTAATGTTAAGTTACAACCTTTTGTTGAAAATAACTAAGCTTATTGTTGGGCGCCACATATCGTAACTCAAAAATTCATAAAATTAAAAATAAAAAGAATTGAATTGAGAGTGAGAGTCACTACTCCGCCGAGAACGCGGCCGGTCCCTCGAACCCGAGGATCGGCTGGCGCTCAGGCGAATGATCATGCTTCAGTGGCGGACTCGCCTCTCGTCGTTTCCTCCGAGAGGCGAGTGGATCAGGTCCCCCTCATAGGGCCCGATCGGCTGGACAGGTGGGTGGACCGGACTCACGGTGAGATGACATATCGTCTCACCCAAGTGATGTCCGGCCACGGCTGCTTTAACGAGTACTTATTCGTAAAGCAGCCGCGCTGATGTGCGACCACTGTTCGAATCGACCGGGTGAGGTTGACAGCGCTCTGCACACCCTCTTCCGGTGCAAGGCGTGGGTCCATGAGCGGGACTCTTTGGAGTCTCGACTAGGGTCCACGTTCCGAGTCGGGTCCATGATGAACCTGATATTGAGGAGCCGGGAGGCGTGGAGGCTCGTCCAGGCGTTCGCCGAATCCGTCTTGTTAAAGAAGGAGGAAGCGGAACGCCTGAGACAGAGGCAGCCATGCCGCCCGGCACAGGAGGACCTGAGGTGCTGGTTTAGGTAGGTGCCTTAGGTTCTTGTTCTTACTTTTGTGTTTTGTTTTTGTGTTGTGAGTTATTTTGTCAACCCTTCTTAACAGTTTCCACTCTGGAATCCGATTAACGGGATGGGGCCACACCACGTTGCGAATCAGCTATTGATTAATTTTGGGCAGATTCACAACGTGGTGGTGTGAATTATTAAGGCGGCGTGGGCCGCCCTGAAGTAATACCTCATGGCAGTTCCAGGGCGGCCCACAATAATGCCAGTCGAGGAAAAAAAAAGAGTGAGAGTTACTTTTGATTAGGGGTGTGATTTGTGGGTTATAAAATGACAATATAAATATTCTTATAGATTTAATAATCTTACCTGATAATTTTTCTTCAGTTGTTATAATAACTTAAGTGATAATATTAATATAATAATAAATAAAGTAACACAAATTCAAGTTTTAGTACACAAATCAAGCACGTAAGAACTTCGACAATGACGATTTCGACGTTCGTTAAACGTAGTCCAGAGTATGATAAGAATAGGCCGGAATAAGAGTTTGCTCTGTCTTTTTATAATATTTTTTACCCCCGAAAATCATCATTGTCTAATTCTTACAGTATAACTGTTTATTGATAAATAAGCATAACATACAGAGATTATTACAGATGAATAGAATATATAAATCATGTTGACATTTATATATAACATTAACATAGTTTTTTACCAATAAGACCAGGATTAATACAATAAATTTAATTATTAAAACTAAATTAACAAAGATGACAAAAATAATTTATAGATTTCCTCTCGGAAGGAACTATTTCTAAAAGTGATTACTAATCAATTTTTGATAGAATCATGTGTATTATATTATAACTAACACAGTGTGTGTTTGTTAAAGGTTTATATAATTATTTATTAGAAAAAGATCATGTCTTTCTAAGAATATAATGTATAAATATCCCATGTTATGGTAGTGACGAGTATATTACGACATAGCATAGTTGGGACAAGTATAGATGATATCTGACAGTGTTAAAAATCACTATCATAAGAAAAATTTCGATGCAAATCTGTAGATAGTGTTTAATTTTAAGAATTTTCCAGAAGCAAAATGAACTCTTATTTCCTTATTCATATCCTAATTATAAGTTTATGATTTACTATTCACGAATAAATAATTTAATGTTATAATATTTACGGAGGAATCGTAATGTATTTATATTTTGTTAATATTATGGCAAACGTGTATCGAAATTGCAAGTATAGATTAATATTTAAAAAAAATAAAATTTTGATTTTTTTGATCCTTGCTATTTTTATTATAATTTAAGTTATGAATCAAATTGTAATTTATCACAAGCCATTGGTAGTTAAAATATTTCTTTTGGAAAGAGCATACCTCCTCTTCCAAATATACTTAATATATACTTTAAAAGTTGTAAAAATCTTCTTACATTATTTAAAATTAACACTAAAATCTAATTGTTTGTAAAAGGAGGGTTTAAATGGGGTTACTACTATTATAAGACTATACTAATTAATCTAAAATGAAGGCATTAATAATTATTAATTATTTTCAATTATAATTGAAAGCAAATATTGAAGCACATAGTAATTGTCTGCCTAGTATTTAATATATTATTAACCCTTAAACAGTCGCTTGGGGGTCTAGCATACCCCCACATAAATAAAAACGGATGTATTATATTGCATAAAAGGTGTACATAGATATAAATTTAGAAGATGGTTTTTATAGTAATATTGAATCGATTTTCATAAATAAATACCTTCGAAAAAAAATGTATGACTTAAAATATTCATCATAATTGAAAGGGGTCATATTTACTATCACGCGACTTGTAACGTTATAATTTTTTTTGGACTTGTATTTTTTTCAAAATATCGTTTTATCGTGAATGCAATATTATAATCGATATAATATTGTGGAACTGGAATTATGTGGATTTGTCATCGACTGTGCAATTAAGTTTTAAAAATAAATAATCTATTGAGAATTTCCACTACTCGATGATACGGAACAAATACGAACAAAACATATAATAAATACATCGCGTCGCAATGTGGACACATTGATTATCGGTAATCGATGTGGTACTATGAACGAATAATTGTATATACTCGTGTCATAATAATTAAATGTATTGTAATATTAATAATAAAAAAATTCAATTAAGAAAAATGGTATATAAATGTAAATACACATAAAACTAATAAATATAAGCCGTGTTTAAGCTCAAAGAAATACAAGAAAAATTAATAAAATTACATTTAAAAGTAAAAGCTTTTGTTTACCGTCTTAAAAATAAGATTTTGCAGTTAAAATAATTTTTTTACAAATCAAAGTTTTTTAATGAAATTTTGATAATTAAGTTTTTTTTTTTCGTAATATAATTTTTAGTAATGCACATAATTTTGTAATTTATTTATTTTTTAATTTTTATCCATATTTATACAGAGCGATTTTTTTATCATAACCCACTCAATTACTTACAGAGTAATAATAATTTAAACATTTTTTTTTGGTTATTTTGGTTTGTAAAAAGTTACACATTATTCTTGAATTAGTAACTATGTAATACTTTTTAAGTTCATCCTTTATGCCTTGTAGGGGGGTCAACTTTGTTTTTTTAAATGGGAACACATATTTTCAATTTAATAAAATGTTTGGCTTTTTAATTCAATAGTAAATGGCATTTGAATTTTTAGTATAACTTTATTTGTTTATTAGATATAAACACTTTAAAAATCCTACCTGAAAATATTTATAATAAACCCATAAATATTCTTTATTATTATATATTTTTTGTAATAGCGGAAGTTAAGTTTGGGTTCTTAACCTTACTCCTATTGGACTCCACTGTTTGAATTAATGTAGAAAAAAATATGATAAACAGTGATTTTTTTACACAAAATATAATATTTTTTGTTTTAATTTGGGGCAAGTTAACATATATAAGACAAGTTATCGGGGCAAATTTTTTAAATTATAGCACATAACATAAGCTTTAATTAAGACGAATTTAACAGACGCAATGTTTCCAAAACATTTTCAAACGTTAAGTTAAAAATTTTTAATTTTTGTATAAAAGTTGATATTTTGAATTCTTCTTGTGGGCAGATAATGGGTCAAAGAGGTTCGAAGAGCCGCTCTACAGTTATTGCATGATAATGTTTAGCACTTTTTGATCAATTTTCTATTGATAATATACATTATATTATATTATATTATATATATATGGCTTCTTTATTTAAGGAATCATTGAAGTTTTATTTCCAACAAGTATTTGTACTTTAATTTGACATTTTATATTAATTTCAGATATCTAAATCGTCTAAAAAGAATGTAAGCTTTATTATAATTTTTGCTATATATTTTCTTTAATTTTTTTAATAAAAACTCAAAACAAATTATGGCTAAATAAAATCTGTAAAGTCACTCATTTTGGTTACCTTTATTAGTTCTTTTACAACTAATAAATAACATCCATGATAGCATAATTTCGGAGAGGGGTAGATAAACATTGCTCTTAATAATTTAATGGCATTCGAGTTTTATAAAAACGTTAAAATCCTTACATTCAGTATTATATGTTCCATTTTGATTGCAACAACCGTTATATTGTCCTACGTTGAGTCTAAACTAGTTTGTTCTATTAGTGAGGTACAGTATTACACTTAAGAATTATTTTTATACATGACAAATTTTTATAAGTTTTAAACAAAATAAGTTTTGTGAAGTAAACAAGAGGTTTTAAATATTTTCAAAAAAATAATCACACGGTTAAGATTAATAATCTAGTTATAGAAAACCTATATATTTTATGCAACTCATTTTATAACAGTCTTAACATTTTTTCCTAGATTCACGATACGTCTTCAGAAGAGGTAAAAATGATATAAAACGAATTAATATTGTTATTTGGAATAATATATTTTATATATGAAGTACAATTTGATAGTATTTTTTAATATCAAAAATCAAATTTTTTTTTTATAAAATAATATATTTTTTATTTTCAGTCTGATACTAATGACAAATAAGGTATTAAAAAAATTACTAAATAATTTTATCTATATTTATTTTATAGGGTGTCTAAGCCTGTTCTAATATTTTTAATAACTTTTGATCCAGAAAATATCTGTGTTAATATTTTTTTTAAATAATTTGTACTACGTTTAAAACATAATTTTTATTACTTATCTCTTATAAGAAATAATAAAAATAATTTTTATTTTAGGGCATGAGTGTTATTAGAAATTAAAATTAAAATATAAAATAATTAAATTAATATTTAATTAAGTAGAAATTTGAATATTTTCATGTTTATTTTATTTTAATAAAAGTAGTCTCATCAAGTAAGAAATGGAAAGAAGAACATATAAAGAAATATTCAAATAATTAAAAATTTTTCCATATCATAAGATTTAGACTAATTTCAATCCGCTAACTGTTATTTTAAAATATTATTATATAAATATTGAAAAACTTGACTTTATATCAAAGAATCTGTAATAATAAAAAATATTTATAGTATAAAATTAAATTTCAGAGAGAGAATTTTTCAACGAAGAAAAATAATTATGATTGGACAATTTTTTTTACATTTTAATTTCCATAAGATACTATTAAGTTTTAATATTCACTTTTTTATGTCTAATAAAGCTTTCTAAATTAATTAATTGTAAATATTGTTCAATAAAATTACTTGATATAAATTGCAAAGTGTTTTATAAATTTATAAAATAGTTCCATTGTTGTACCTAAAAGTAAAAAATAATTCTAATGTTCGCTATGAAACTAAAAATACTTATTAAAATTAAAATAATTTATTCATAATAATATCAAATAAAATTGATATTAGTGTAATTAAAATGGTAAACTTCAAAATGATTATTTTGCATTGACTTTAGTAGTGTTGTCAAAATGTAAATAAACCTAAAAACATGATTGTAAATAAGTATACTCTTAAACTACATTTTTGCTGTAAAATAGTTATTACATTGTTTTGTTATTTTTTGATTATAAACAATATCTAGGAATATAGCTCTTAAATCCTAAATTTAGTAAATAATTTTTTTAATGTTTCAAAAATGAAGCTGTGAAATGTTATATCGAACTAACAAAATGAGCAATAATACATCTAGTGATCGATGATGAAGTTACGCATCTCGCGTTTTTCAATTTTAGCCCGGCGTTTTTATAGGAGCTTGTTATTTTAGGTTTCATTAACCGTTAATTGTAAAATAAAAAACATTTTTTCATGAAAAAATACTTTCTTTTCATTTTTTGTCAATATCTCTTTTAATATTGAGAATACAATTACAAATGACCAAATATATTTAAAAATACATAATTAAAAAAAAACGGAATATAATTTTTTCTGTAATACTGAAATTTATGCGTTAAAAGAAAACAAATCACATTTATGTAAAACCCAAAATTATTCCACTAGATTTTTTTATTATTGCTCATTTTGTTAGTTTGGTATAAAATTCCATAGATTCGTTTTTGAGACTTAAAATGTATTTATATAATAGTTATTAATTATCACTTTTTTTAATATAAATAATACCTCAAGTTATCTAAGCTTAAGTCAAATGTGTAAATTCACATTAATTATAGAGTAGAGTAGAAAATATTTCTATCTTGTAGAAAGAATATTTAGCTAAATGCGTAGGCCATACGCATGAGAAGCAGTACTTCAAGATTGGACTATATCGGTCGGCCTATAAAACGCTTTTTATTAAGTTAAATTTATTCACTTTACAGGCATAGAAATGTAATTATATTTAGTTAGATGTCTCATAAATAAATTAAATAAGTACAAAACTAAATATCTGAATTTTTCGATAAAATTTTGTAGAGAAACATACATTTTCAAAACTACGAGTGATACTATAATTATTATTGTGATTTTTTTTACAATATTTTGATTTTTTAAGTCTTCAATAAAGGGTGTGCTGGGGCATCTTGACAGTCTTAAGTTTATTTAATATCTAAAAAAATCATTTACTATAAAAACTTGAAATTTGATAGAAATACTACATGAAATATTGATAAATTTGTAAAAAGCTCATTAATTAATATTAATTGTTTTAAGAATTATTAATTAACTAGAAAAAACAGTTAAATTTGTCTGATTGCATCAAATTTAGAACGATTTGACCTATTTTATTTTAATTTAGGTAAAGTTTAAACAATTATATTATATGAAGTGTTCAGAAAGTAAGAAATTAGAACAATAAAAACCCATTTTCTTAATTACTCATTATTTAATGAAATAAAAAAAAATTATTTTTGATTTAAGTTTAAATTAGAATAATATATTGTAATCATATAAATTTTATTTTTTTACAAAAACAATATGATAATCATTTGTGTACATAAAAGTTATTTTCGAAATATTTGTCGAAAAATGTTCGAAAACAATACAATATTTTTTTAAAACTAAGTAGATCTTGCCCCAAGCAATAATTTGCCTCACTTTCTTCTACTTAAATAAATTTTAATTTTAATTTGCAGTATTCATCAATTATAAATTGTAAATTTTATATATTATAGTGCAAATATTGGTTGATATCTCATACTTGAGCAAATTTGAGTGTTATAATTATAACATTATTCATATTTAATTTTAAGGACCACTTAAATAGCCTACTGGGCTATCAATACTTTTTTGGTAATTTTCTCTTTAGTCTTTGATAAATCTTTATTCAGGATTTTAAAGTATTATTTCTTTAATTATATGTTGGCCACAAAATTGTTCATAATTTGTATATTATATGTGTAACAAAAGCATATACTATTTAATTAGACAGATATTTCTAAAAACATGTTTAATAATGATTTTATTTATCGAAAAAAAAAAATTAACTATGAAATATTAATGTAAATACTAATACTTATTTTTAGAATTAAAATTGTTGTTTGTGCTAAAAGCTTATACTTATACGGATTCAAGAGTTACTAATTTATAAATTACTTTAGCGTGATCACTAAATAATAATTTCCAGTTCAGTTGCAATATTTTACATAAGAAAAATTATAATGTACTTCAAAAACCTTTTTATTATTTTTATTTTTTTATGGAGTCATTTTGAATCCCAATTTGTTGTAAATGCAGGGAATAATAAGGTAAATATGTTTTCTTTGTTGAAAATTGTATTCTTTATCCTATAATGTGTTATCAATAAGTACAGATATCAATTAAAGTATTGTACTTATTTCATTTTAATATTTAACTATATAATGTAAAAATACGTCATTATTTCAATAATATTTAATTAAAAAAAAAACAAACGGTGACAAAGTGGGGTTGTGACATAGTGAGGACGTGGCACAATTGGGACAAGTTTATATCTGATAATGACCACTTTCATAAGAAACAATTTAATGCAAATCTTTAGATAGTGATTAATTATAAGAAATTTATGAATAGTTAAAAATGCAACATCAACTCCTATTACTAGGATAATTTCTATTTCAATTGATATACTTATATTAATTATATCCTAATTTGTTAACTTTTAAGTGTAATATATGAATAATTACAAATTATAGTAATTAAGTTTAGTATGAAACTGATATTCAATAATTTATTAATGTGTATTTCGTTGGTTTTATAGTCAATCAAATATAGTCTACACTAATTTTTTAAAAAAAACTTTAAATAAGTACAACAATATATTATATATTTTTTAATTGTTACACAATAATCGTTCTTTTTACATTATCTCTGATGTCCGTTATCACTACGAAAGCAAGTCCAGATGTCAAATTATTTATTTTTTTAATAAAGTATTTTACATAAGTTTTAATTTAAGATATATATAAAAGTGTTAGTATTTCCTGAATATTTTGAAAAGTTATGATGAAATAGTTAATTTTTTGTGGAACAGTTGCCATTTTGAATCTTCTCCTGTGGGCGCGACAAGGGTCAAATTTTCAAAAAATATATACCAAATAATAGATAACCTAAGGGTTTGTTTTATTCGTCCATTTTTCAAAAAATTATGACAGTTTTAATTAAAAAAGTTTTAAGAATGTCAAATATTACCAAATTTCAAAAATTGTAACTTTTCGGGAATTTCCCCATTTATGGTGAAATTATTTTAACTTTTGAGGTAATATCTTCGATATATAATCTTCGATTTGACATGATTTATGATTTAATTTATTATTTAATTTTCTAGTTTTGTAGTATGTAATACAAATAGTGTATTAATCTAACTTATCATTTTATATTTTAGTCTGGAGAGAAGTATAAAAATTATAAAAGACGGGTAAGAATTTATTGCAATAAATAATAAAATTTATTTATTAGCTCATTCTCATGTTAAAACCTTACGCCGTAAAACAATATTACCTTGTTCTTACAAAAAAGGTATAAGAGCAATTGAAAATAAATATACGTTAATATAAATTATTTTTGAAAAGTTTATAATTGTTTGGTATGTAAAAAATTTTCCATAAATTGTTCGTAACCATTACTATATTTTGATTCATAATCTTCATGCCTCTAGTGTCAATTTTCATGTCATCTAATTCAGTTTAGTTAACCTGATTAAGGTGATGAAATTATGTAACATCGCCTTATGCATATTATAAAAGTTTTTTAAATGATTTTATTTACCATAAGTAGGGTCTGAAATTAAATGATTTTATAAATTTTATTAAGTTATTTCGAACACACTATCAGCCAGTACAAATATTTAATTGACTTAAACACTTAGTAATGTATTGTTTGCAGGTTATAGTATTAAAGTTGATTAGGGGGATTTACCTTCTCTAAAATTAAAAATATTTCTACGTTACTATATTATAATA
Source organism: Daktulosphaira vitifoliae (assembly GCF_025091365.1). Classification (NCBI taxonomy): domain Eukaryota; kingdom Metazoa; phylum Arthropoda; class Insecta; order Hemiptera; family Phylloxeridae; genus Daktulosphaira; species Daktulosphaira vitifoliae. The sequence goes on from NW_026099573.1 coordinate 44,602,326, forward strand.
CGATAAAATTGCATAATCTTGGAACCCTCTAAAGTGACATTAACAAAATTTATAAGTGCATTTAATTCCTAGTCCTTACCATCATATTATGTATAGTTAGCCCTGATACACAATTTTAACGCTATCACATGTATAGTATTTTTTTGTGGTTTATTGAATAAAATATTTAAAATATACTTTTAATTTAAATGATTCTATTTATTAATAGTTGCAAACGGCATCGTGTCAAGAAGTATGTATTATTATAAATAAATAAATTATTATTTAATTAAAAAAAAATATATATATATATTTATTAATGTTTGCAACTTTTGTGTTTAACTAAATAAAAAATTTTCCATGTAATTTAGAAAAAGTGGTATAAGTTTATTATCTATAATTCATAGTATAAAATTAAGGTTGTATTGTTTTATTCTAAATTCATTTTTACTGTTAATTTAAAAATAAAAATAGAAAAAATAAATACATTCGTGATCTGTTGTTGGCAAATATGTTACAGAAATTTAAATTCACTCTACAAAGTGATTTATTTAAAATCATTACCTGAGTTTTTTTATTAAATAACGGTTCAATAATACATTTAATTAATAATTTTTGTGAGCTCTGATAGGTAAATGAAAAATTTAACGAAAACAGAACATTTCTAAGGATAGTTTACATTAAAAATAACATCAAAAATTAAATTGGAGCCTATATTAAATATTATAAAAATCAAAACATTACAATAATATCATACTTTTAGATGTAAAATTAATTAAATACAATTTTAAATGGTTGATAATCATTTTTTTAATGCAATTTATAATAATAAAAAAATTATGAATTGAATTTTTATAAATTTTTAAGTGTAGGCGAGATGAGTACAAACGCAGTAATGTTCTTATTTGTTCGTTATAATAAAAGTAGAGTATTACTAAAAACTATTCCTCACTTAGGCTAAATCTTTAAATGTAAATATTTCAAAAAGTAATATTATACAGAGTGATTAAATAACAAAAAAAATAATTACAGTAGAGATTTAGCAAAGTGGAGTTGAGGTATATTTTAAATTAATGTGGATTGATAAAATATCAATCGCTTGGATGCGTATTAGAAAAAAAATTAAAATATTCATCTAAAATAACATGATTTTTAACTTAATATGTCGATTACTTGTAGGATTCAAGTTGGAATATATATATTTTTTTAATCTTATAGTACATTAAATAAGCTATAATTTGAAATAGTTATGAGCAATGCAGATTGTAACGTTTGAACCCGATAAAGGGATTAGATTATAACTTAGTTAAATGGTACATGAATTATCTATCCTTAGTTTAAATAGTATTTGTAATTAATTAGAAAAATGTTAAGATGCTCTGTATACTAGATGTGATAGGTAATTGTGTACCTACTAGAATAGTTAGCTGGATTTCCTCAAGTTCGTCAATTTTGAAAACTATACTATGAATTTTAACGTGTGTAGCTGAATTTAATTTGATATGAGTGTCTGAATTTCATATGAATTGAGTAGGTCTGAGAATAAAAGTGATTGTTTGGATAATACTGTTTTAATTAATAAAGTATTTGTTGTCTGAATTATTTTATATTTCGATTTGATTTTATTGTATTATATATGTAGCAGACACATTATGACACCATTTTTTACATTTTGTTTCTATGTTGTCAAAAAAATCTACAAATATTTTCTTACCCACGATTGAATTTTATTTAAATTGCAAAAAAAAAAAAAATGCTAGAATTAGGATCGTCAAATTTTTTACTAAAGATGGTAATAGCAGTTTCAGTATTGACTCCTAATATTTAACCTGGTTATTATATTAACTCCTTTAATATGAGAATTCATTAATAGTTTACTCATATTATTTTAAATAAAATATATTTTATTTATTCTATTATTTAAATTTAATCGTGTATCTTTTTTAGGTTTTATATACCTTTTTTTTTATTTATAAAAAAATTTAACGTTTTACTTAAACCTTTTCTTTATTTAGGCTAATAATATTAAAATAAATATCTTAGTTAATTGCTAATTATTAAATATAATAATTAGTTGTTTAAATCGTAATATTAAACTACGAATATTTAGTGGCATTTTTTACCATAAAATGGTAGTTATTAGTGAAAAACAATACTAAATACTCAAACACAAATAATTAATATAAATTATTAGAAAATGTATTAAAGTTGTTCGTAAAAAAAAAGCTTTATAATAAAGCCTTGTATAGCACATACATAAATTTAAAAAAATACGTAGTTTAGAATGATATACATGTATCGATGCTTTCCAATAAAATACAAAAATATTTAATCCCTCATATTTTAGTTAATGATTAAATTTTCTAAAAAAACATGTCTTCAGCAAGGTAAATAATTAAAATATTTCACAATAATCCGTCCAGAAGTCAAAAAGTTATTTCAATATAAATTGAAAATATCAAGATTGACAACTACAATTTTTCTTATTTTCATGAAAGTGGGAGTATTGGCGTACAGAATACAAAAACACACGGAAAAATAAAACCACCAATAGCTTCTTTGCTAGGCATCAAAGCTAAAATATAATTTTCTTTATTAGTTTATGTTATTGATCTGCTATGTTTTTTTATTATGTAAAGTAAAAAAAAGTTTACATGTTATTTTTTATTATTCACGATTTTTTTTTAGATTATTGATGTCCATAATTCGGTATGACATACAAATTTAGTTCTTTATTAATATAATATTATTAATTTGTGAACTTTTACGTGACTTTTTATTTAAATAAAATAAGCAAGATTATACTCAATATAATTGTGGATTTCAATTCGTTATAACATAAATATCATTGTAATTAAAAAAAAATTATGCTTTTTTACTTAGGAGGTTAGTTAGAACTATATATAAAAGAAAAGTCAACAAAATAATTTTTACAATCATAGTAAATGATATTTTTTAGTAAAAATGTTCAAAAGATTTTTATAGTAAAAAGTGTTGACTTTTTTTTATATAAATTCACATACTTATATGATTTATAATCAAGGAGAATAAAATGAATAGATTTTTCAAATTTTGAGAATATATCTTTAATTAGATATATGAGAACTTTTGATACATTGATTACAAATAATTGATAACACAAAATGATTTACTTACAGAATAATAAATTAAAACACTTTTTTTAATTCTCCACTATCATTTTTAGAATTATTCGGATTATGAAGATCAGGTACAGAATAATTTTTAATATTATTCATTTATGATATTTTTATTAACTTGTTATTTTTAATATAAATAATAAGCTGACATAGCATAAGAAGATATGCGAATTATTAGAGTTCAATAGTGTTTAACTTATGAGTAGTTACTACGCATAGATTAAAATTTTTAGTAACAAAATTAACCACATATTAAATATATTCACAAACAATCAAAATATTAAAGCCGTGATTATATAAAATATGCAGAAAAATCATATTTATATGAAACTAACAAAAAATTAACCTTGTCAAGTAGTTACAATGAGCAAAAAATACTAACGTAAATTTAAGTATTAATTGTTTTACTACTAACGGTGTGGCAGTTTTATATTATTTTTTTGTTCCGACTAATTAAATGGTTCATGATAAATGAATTACTTTATATAAGACTAACTGAAACTAATTTTTTCTCTGGAAATAATACCACAGGAAGGTGGATTGAAAATAATATACTTGTGAATTTAAAAAATAATATAAAAAGCATTTTCTTATTTCAAAAAGAATTATGACAGCATAGTAAATTTAATTTTTACTAGGGTGTTAGATGTTCTTATTTTCTAATAAAAATAAGTTTATATTATTATTATATAATAACTGTCTTCTTAAATTAATCTATTTGATGAGGTTTTTTTAAGAGATAAGTTTTTGGAATAGATAATTTTGTGATAAATTACAAATGATGAGCTGAAAAAATCTAGCATTAATAAATTATATTCAAGTCAATTCAAATTGATTAAATTTGTAAATGATATACGAATAATTATTAATTCTATATTTTAGAGAATTATGCAAGAAGTAAGTATTTTATAAATAAAAATGTATAAAAATAATAAATAATAATTATAATCCCTTTGGCCTATATATTAATAATTATGTCAATTGCCATTTTGGCATACTAGATAGTCAATAATAAAAACCAAAAGTTAATTAGAAATTATTAGTATGATTTTTATTTAAGTGATCTATTACGATAAAAATGTAAAAAGNTAATTAATTAGCATTTACCTTGATATTTCCAAAGGATATCTAGAGAATGAATTAAGTCGTCTGTTTATTTTGAATAAATCTTAACGTATCTGTTTACTTCTTACACATGAACTAAACGATTGAGATTAATGAGCTGCGTCAATACTGGGAGCACGCCTGGATCAATATAAAATGAGCCATGGGAGTATACTGATGAGACACTGAGAGCATGCCAAGAGTATACTGCCCATTTTTAGGCCTTTTTTGTTCCCTTTTATATCCTGATTTGTTAATTAATATATCTATATTCATGTGCAAGAAGTGTCAGAAACGCTATTGATATCTCTTTATTAAATTATTTATTACATGTTATCTTAAAATTTAACATACTATTCTGGACAATGATTAATTATTTCATTACAAAATTGACATATCAGTGACAATCCATATTAACATTTATGTGTATTTTATTATTTACATGAAAGTTTTAAATTAATTAAATTTATTGCTTAATAGATAATATTGATTATATTGCTCATATGTGACAGTATGACAATTTTTACTTGACAATAGTTATCATAGTTTACTGTCTAGATAAGAGTTGTAATGAGAGGTCAATGTATTATAACATCCACCCCAATTTTTTTGAGAGATGTGTCCTCACAACTAAGGTATACATAGTCAAAAAAAAAATTATAATAATAACGGTATAATAACAATTTTGTAAAAAATAAGTAATTAATAGTATTTATAATTAATAATGATTAATTATTATGGAATTGGATATTAATTATTAGTATATACATTATTTAAAAGTTCATAATCAAATTCATATTAAGTATATAATGTAAGAAATGATAATATGATAGTATATAAGTATGTTAAGTATAAAGTATAAAATATTTTAAAAAAATTGTGCCAATAATATTTTAAAACAGTATAAGAAGATGTAATGCTGCCTGAAAGATCATTTTTTTTCTCTTCATACATAGTAATAGTCATTAAAATAAAAAAATTCAGACATTTTTCGTTCTTCTAGAATTTTATTTTATGTAAATTGAAATATTGTTATTTGATTCTGTAATGACAGGTATGGCAGTGCTACTTAATGTTGAAAACTATAGTTTTGGTTTTGGATTTTTATTTATTTTATTTATAACTTTCATTTGTATCCATGAGTAACAATAGCAAAGATGTGTTACCAACACTAATGGATATATTCAATGTATCTTTTGTTTATGAGTATTGATACAATAAAAGCACTTGATACCTTACTTTTTATTGATAATCTGAATTCCGTAGTCTTCAATTAGTAATTATTGAACTAATTATTAAACCACCATTACTAGTATGAATTGTTTATGCCTCATTGATATTAATCATATGTATTTTTCATAATTTGAGATTGTTTACTTGCTTTACAAATGTATAACTTATAATGTATATATAAAATGTTAAAATTATTATAAAATTATAGTTATTTATTATACAATGATGTGAAATAAAATATTACATTTTTAAGACATGAAATTGTTACATTTATAGTGTGACTAAATATTGAAAATTGATTATGAATATCGTGTAATGCTTATTTCATTAGCTCTTTAAAGGTTAGACATAATGATTAATTGACCAATAATATAATGTATAATATTTATTTAACTTAAAAATAATAAATCATAAGTTTATTGTTACGAACATTTCTTTTTTTTTTTTAACAAAGTTTTACATTTTTTTGAGTAATAATAAAAATTGTTTAATAATGTTAAAATCCAGGGCAAAAATATAAATGCCATGCTTAATGCAAGTCTTTTTCATGTTGTGCTTAACAAAAGGTTGTGTGTAATTTTTAAATTTCCAATAATATTTAATTAAGGAATGATAAAATGCATTTTTTGTATTTAAAACGTTTCTTCTAAAATTAAGTAAAATTTGTGGAATATTTTTCATATAAGAATAAAGGTTATAATATACTTATAACCAAAAGGAATAAGTTTATTAGGTAAAAATGATGGCGTTTCATTTTTTTTTAATAATATCTTGTGCTATTTTCATAGTGTTATGATTATTATAAAAATAAGTTAAATTTATTTTAAACCGATTTGTTGCTTTTATATGTACTTGTAAAAATTTACAATTTCAATTGATTGAGTTAAGGTATTGAAAATTTTCTATTGTCTTTAATAAATTCATTTTTATTTGGAATTTTCATTGATTTTTTTCATATGTCTCCTTTGTATTTTTATCTGAAATAACTAAATAATTTGAATACAATTTTTTGTTATTAATTAATGGTGGTGTTATAAAGTTAAATAATGTTTTTGTTTCTATACTTTCATTTACTATTTTGTTTAACTCTACTTTTTGTATTGAAATATTAAATTTACTTAAATTTGGAAAAATAAAATTCTGTATTATATTTTCTTTATTTGCTTCTCTAATATCAAAAATATTATTCAATTCTGAATTATTGTAATGTGTTATTGTTGTAACACGGAACATTATTTTTAAATGTATCATTGTTCTTGATATTTATTATTTCTAGATAAAAAATTATTGTTAAATAAATTTGCGTTATTTTGAAATTGATTATTTTTAGATAAAAAATGATTGTTCGATAAATTAACATTATTTTGGAATTGATTATTTCTTGTTGTAAAATTATTGTATAAATTAGCATTATTTTGAAATTGGTTATTATTAGGTAAAAAGTTAATATATTCATTAATTTGTTCCTGATTTTGTTTTAAAGATAATACTTCTTCATTTAATTTTTGGATTTCATTATTATTATTATGTTTATTTATTTGATTAATTTTTTTATTTATTATTGATTGTTTTATCTCAGACGGGCTTTTAGCTGTCTCTCCAGTGATCATAAATTCTATCATTTCATATTTATGAATATTTCTTTTTAGCTCATCTAAATTACGGTTTTCAAGTATTCCAATATATCTAGCAATATTTGGCTTTAAACCTTTTATTACATTTCGTACTAACTCTTCCTCTGACATGTTTTTGTCAACTCTTTTACATAATGCCTCAATCTCGTTAATAAAAACACTTGTTTGTTCGTCATCTACCTGCTTTCTTCTCTCCAATAATATACGTAACATATCATTTTGCGCAATTGGCTCAAATTCTTCTCTAAATTTTATTTCTAATTCTTTCCACGGTAGATTTTTTGATTCAATGTTATCATAAAATGTTAAGGCTGGGCCTTGTAAAAAAGCTACTAAATATTGCGGTTTATCNTTAATTATCAATTTTATTTCAATTCATTCACTTCAATATTTTATTTTAATCCTCAATTTTATTTTAATATTTTCACTTCAATATTCTATTTAAATTCACTTTTTTAATTATCAATTTTATTTCAATTCATTCACTTCAATATTTTATTTTAATCCTCAATTTTATTTTAATATTTTCACTTCAATATTCTATTTAAATTCACTTTTTTAATTATCAATTTTATTTCAATTCATTCACTTCAATATTTTATTTTAATCCTCAATTTTATTTTAATATTTTCACTTCAATATTCTATTTAAATTCACTTTTTTAATTATCAATTTTATTTCAATTCATTCACTTCAATATTTTATTTTAATCCTCAATTTTATTTTAATATTTTCACTTCAATATTCTATTTAAATTCACTTTTTTAATTATCAATTTTATTTCAATTCATTCACTTCAATATTTTATTTTAATCCTCAATTTTATTTTAATATTTTCACTTCAATATTCTATTTAAATTCACTTTTTTAATTATCAATTTTATTTCAATTCATTCACTTCAATATTTTATTTTAATCCTCAATTTTATTTTAATATTTTCACTTCAATATTCTATTTAAATTCACTTTTTTAATTATCAATTTTATTTCAATTTATTCACTTCAATATTTTATTTTAATCCTCAATTTTATTTTAATATTTTCACTTCAATATTCTATTTAAATTCACTTTTGTAATTATCAATTTTATTTCAATTCATTCACTTCAATATTTTATTTTAATCCTCAATTTTATTTTAATATTTTCACTTCAATATTTTATTTTAATTTTTAATTTTATTTTAACTCATTCACTTTAATAATTTATTTTAATTCACTTTTTAATTCTCAATTTTATTTTAATATTTTTCTTTACCTTTTATCATATATTTCTTTTCTCGCTTTTATTTTTTTATATTTACAGTATAGATTCTAAATTTCTCAATTTTATTTTATCTAATTTTTCTAATACCTATTTTTTTTTTAAATTCATTTATTTAAATATTAGTTTTTTTATTTTAATAGAAATCAATTCATAACATATATTTAGGTATTTAAAAATTAGTAAAAAAAAATTTTTTATTTAAATAATTCAAATATTTTAATTCTGTAAATATTTTTTTGTTTTTAACCCTTAGTAAAATTTTAACTAAGCCTGCTATTGGGCGCCACTTTATAGTAACTCAAAAAGAAGATTACTCTAATTTATCGGGAAAGAGAAGTTACTATTTGTTTTAATAAAGTTTCTCGGGTATGAGTTCGAGGGTTTATGAGAATAGTGAAAAGGTAATATAAAGACAGAGTGATTTTTTTAGTGATCACTCAATATTTCTTTGTCCCTATGTTAACCATGTACTTAAAGAATTAATATTTTTAAACCTTATTAATTTAATTAATTAGCATTTACCTTGATATTTCCAAAGGATATCTAGAGAATGAATTAAGTCGTCTGTTTATTTTGAATAATTCTTAACGTATCTGTTTACTTCTTACACATGAACTAAACGATTGAGATTAATGAGCTGCGTCAATACTGGGAGCACGCCTGGATCAATATAAAATGAGCCATGGGAGTATACTGATGAGACACTGAGAGCATGCCAAGAGTATACTGCCCATTTTTAGGCCTTTTTTGTTCCCTTTTATATCCTGATTTGTTAATTAATATATCTATATTCATGTGCAAGAAGTGTCAGAAACACTATTGATATCTCTTTATTAAATTATTTATTACATGTTATCTTAAAATTTAACATACTATTCTGGACAATGATTAATTATTTCATTACAAAATTGACATATCAGTGACAATCCATATTAACATTTATGTGTATTTTATTATTTACATGAAAGTTTTAAATTAATTAAATTTATTGCTTAATAGATAATATTGATTATATTGCTCATATGTGACAGTATGACAATTTTTACTTGACAATAGTTATCATAGTTTACTGTCTAGATAAGAGTTGTAATGAGAGGTCAATGTATTATAACAATTATTCCAAAAGCTACATGATCTGCTAGTTCCTTATTAATATCCTGATTAAGATAAAGTATGTCCAATGAAAAAGGGATTATTAAAAAATATTATTGCTCATAAAAAAATTGTGTTAATCCATACACTTTTCAATAAGTTATAGCATTATAAAGTTAAAAATATAAAAAATAAAATCGAAAATTTTCACACGAAAATAGCATTCGGTAGCCATTTTCGCCTTGAAGACAAGTCCAAAGGTCAAATTTTTTATTCAAATTAAAGTATATTACATTAGCTTTAATTTAAGATATATATAAAAGTGTTAGACCTTCCGGAACATTTTCAAAAGTTAAGTTGAAAAAGTTAATTTTTTGTGAAATATTTTGAAAAGTTATGATGAAATATTTTTAGTTAATTTTTTGTGAAACAGTCACCATTTTAAATCCCCCCCTTTGGGCAGATAAAGGGTCAGATTTGCAAAAAAAATATACCAAATGATAAGTAAAAACATCAAACATCTATATAAAAAAAAATTATATTGATATGTTCATTTTTGAAAAGTTACGGCAAGTTTTTTTAGTAAAAAAAATTGAAAAAATTTCGAAAATTAGCGATTTTTAAATTTGTAATTTTTTTGAAGGTTTCCCCCATTAACGGGGAACGGGGAATTTTTTTCAAGTTTTAAAGGTAATGTCTTCGACTAGATACGATTTGTGATCTTTTGACGTATCGTTGAAAGAAATCCGTTCGATGAGAGCTGAGAAAAAGTGGTAACAGACACAAAAAAAAAAACACATTATAGTAAAACCAATACCTTCTCAGCTTCGCATCGAAGCTAAAAGTAAGAATTAAAATAATGAATAAATGTGTATTGTATTAATTTCCTTTTTACTTGTTAAAATTCTTAATTTTCAATAAAATAATAACAAACTGCATCGTAAATAATAGTAATCTTTAATTAAAAATAATAGGTTTAATACTTATAAGTAAATAATTCCTTAGCATTATACTATTTAATCTTACGCCCAAATTTTTGTTTTAGGTTGAGAGGAGGACAAATCAGAAGGTATGAATTTTACTCAATACAAATAAATGAAAGATAAATTTGGAAAACCCCACTAGTTTTTAGTAATGAATTTTTATTTATTTTTACTCAAGCTCAAGACAATTAAAATTTAATACACACTGTTTATTTTTTATAAAACACCCCAGTGTATTAACCAGTTAATAACAAAGTTAATGAAATAATTCGTTGACATAGTGTCGGTGCGGACGATACGGTGACACAAAGGTGACTTTAACGTATATTTGTGGCGGATTTTTGCGGTCATGCAGCGAATTTGTTGCCGTAGCGTAAGGCACGCGGTGGTGATCAGTCAAACTACCCCATAAACACGTAGTATGACGATAGCTGACTATCGTTGGGCTCTGTTTCTCGCAAATCGACGTGGGATCGTGTCAAATACCCCGCTAAGTCATCAGTCTACTCGTTGATGGCCGGGTATGAAACCACTCAGCGCAGTCAGAGTATAGGTCAAGTTAAGTTATTCATACCGTGTATCACAGTGAAGACCACATATACTTAAGTTATTCTTTGGGTGTGTTTGTGCGCGCAGTTCACACTTTGTCATAGTGGTGGTTGTTGTTGTTGTTGTATGTCGTGTGTCGTGAAGCAACACAGAACCGTGTCACAATTATAATAAATTATATTTTTATTAAAAAAAAAAAAAATTGATGACTATTTATTTCAATAACCATTCTTATTAGTTTTCTAAACAATAAAAATAAAACGAAAATTATTTTCAATTTTTGAAAATATGTCTTCAACAATGTACAATTTGAGATCTTCTGATACATTTATTACAAATAATTGATAACACAAAATGATTTACTTCAAAACTAATATGTTTTCAATCCTTTTTTAATTCATATCTGTCATTTCTAGTCCGATAAAGAAAACTCAGAACAGGTACAAAATAATTTTTAATTTGAAGTACAAAATTGTTTTAAATTATAATTTATTTAATTTTATTTAAAAATTAATAGTTTTTTTTTTGTTAAAACATAAATTAAAAAAATATATTTATATCTACCAAGTACCATATAATGATTATTATATGGTTTCTTAAGTTCGTTTTATCTTAAACATGTGTGGACGGTAACAAGTAGGGCAGTTCTTGTACTTCTGTACAAGTAAAAACAAATTTTTCAAATAACTAAAAAACTTATCAAATGAAGCCCATTAATTATGAAAATTGCATGTGAAATTTTATAGAAGTGATATTGAATAGGAGAGAAGTTATTAGAGAATTAAATATTTTATTCATTGCTCCTATGTTTTAAAAAATATCTACAATATATCATTTGTTTGACACACTTAATGTATTTAAACTAATTTAATTGAATCTCTTTTCATTTTTATATTACCTAAAGACAAAATATTGATAGAAGAAATTATAATTGACAAAATAAAAACCGACAAATAATTAAAATTGCATTTATTTATTTTAAAAATCAAATTAAAATCTTTTGTAAGTTATTTCTTTATACAAAACATATATGTGTGCAAGTGTTTTTACATATATTTTCAATTATGGCGTACACAATATCTTTAAAAATATAAAACATAGTGTGATTTTTTCATATATGTCAATTGTCTTGAACATCTGAAAATTAAAAAACAAATTTGATTTATCCGCTTTCTATCTATTTAAAATTTTATCAAGTTTAAGTTTTTTAAATGAAAACAAAATGTTTAGCTAGCTTACAAATAAATATATTATCAATCTAAGAAAATGACTGATTGATAATAATTTTTTAACCAATATTAAAAAAAATTTAATTACCATTTCTTGGCTTGTTGGATTTTTTTCTTTTTTTGAAAAGTATAAATCGTAGGATACTATTAATTTCTGAATAAAATAAAAAACATTATGTTTAAAATAAGATAAGGTAGAGGGATAATATTAAGAGGTTAGGATCCTATGATTTTTCCTGACTTCTGAGAATGAATTTAAAATTTGAAAAATGCATTAGTATTTCTTAATTTTTTGAGTGATATTATTATTATTTTTAGATTTCCTATTTAAATCGAATTGAAAAATTATTGGTTTTCTTAATAATGACCATTTTCATCATCCTATTCCATAGTTAGGATAAGATAGTTAAACTTTATAGTCAAAACTATTGTAAAAGAAAGGATCTCTTATGAATTAATAGTTACTAAGTATTACTTTTAGAATTTTAAGAGAGAAAGTTGAAATTTTAAATTAGTTATTATTCAGTAATTATTATACATTTTTTATTTAGTATCGAAGGATGATGGCGAATCAAGTATAAATTTTTATATAATATTAATATTTGAATAAACTTTATTTACATTTTAATATTACCCACCAATTTTTATTTTAGTCTTCAGAAACACCATTGGATAAGGTATGAATTTTACACGTGACAATAATTAAAAGATAAAATTAAAAACAATAATAAATGCTAAACATCAAATTATGAAAAAGTGTATTTTACTAATTTAAATAATTTAATTTCGATTATTCAATTAAATTTATTAATTTTAAATTTAGTAATGTAAACTATATCATGAATAGTAGTAGTCTATAATTAAAAAAAATAGCAATTGATTATACCTCTAGCTTTTTAGTATTTAATACAAATGTAACACAGAATTGAACAATGTACATATTAATCTTACGTACTAATTCTATTTTAGTCTCCGAAAACATCATTGGATAAGGTATGAATTTTTTACAAAAAAATAATTGAAAGATAAAATTGAAAAAATCCAATTTTTCGGAAATTAATCTTTATTTCTATTCTTGAATATGGTTCTGTATCGGCGGTCTTTCTTACATAGCTACATATTCTATTATGTTTGAAAACGTTCAGCGTACATTTGCGTTGTATTGCTTATATTCTTGAAATGTACTATTTAATGCAAATGTATTACATTATCAAATAACGTACATATTAATCTTACTAATCAATCTTTTAATTAGCCTTGGAAGAAGACTACCACACAGGTACTAATTTTACTCGAGAGCAATATTTTTTTTTTAATTAATATTTTTTTAATTTTCATATCTTCAACTATTCTTGAAAATTTTCAATAAAATTTAAAAATTATATGTATTTTTTAGTAATTATATGATTTAATTACTAATTATTAATGATAATAAATGAAAATGAATGACTAAAACAATTTCACAATAATAACTCAAGTTTTAAAAAATTGATATCACTATATACTAAAAATATCAACAAAACAAAATATTGATATCCGTTGTGCGGTTATAAGAAACAAATTTACACTTAATAATATAAAGGAATAAATAATTTAAATTTTCATAAGTTAGAAAAGATATTTAAATTCTGCTGTAGGAGATTTAAAATGACATTTAACAGTTCAGTACCTTTTGAAATCATAAAGAGAATAGCAGCATGGAGAATAAATAGGAGAAAAATTATTTATGTATTATAGGGATAGATAGGAGCTAACTGTTATTCTTGTGGAACTCTTGTTGTAGTTTTAAAACTGTAAAAAAGATAATTTTTGAATTTAACAAATTGAACACGATTAATGAAATAAGACATTAATTAAATAAAATAGGGCCACACACTACACAAGCCTTTAATTTATTTTAAAGAATAATATGGTTAACTGTATTGAAGGCTTTGGATAAATCTGTATTAATAACATCTATATTATTTTCAATTGATAAAGCCTCAAATATATCCTCTGTGAGAACTAGAAGGTTAGTAGTGGTTGATCTGGCTTTCGTAATGCTGTTTTTTTTTTTATATTGGTGTTGAGAATAGAAATAAGTTTTTGAGAAAATATCTGCTCAAATATTTTTGGGATAATAGATAACGTTGATATTGGAGATAATTTATAATAGTTGGACTAGGACTTTTAGGAAATGGTGAAATTTTAATGTTTTTCCAAATATCAGAAAAAACATCAGATGATAAGAAAAGATTAAAAATGTAATCAAACGGAAAGGCAATAACATATGTACACCGTGAAAAAAATATACTATAAATTAAATTTGGATCAGGACAGGTATTTATAGAGCATGAGGATTCAATGATTTCGGATAAAAATATTGTCAAGAAGAAAGTCGGAAAATTAAAACATGGGCATCATTTGGAAGTGAAAAATTGGAACTACTATGGACTGTTTTTATAAATACTTGAGAAATGATCTACAAACATATTAGCAATCCAACCAATATCATTGAATGTTTTCTTAATGAATGCATGAAACTAGGTAGAGAAAAAGACTTTCACTTTTTATAAATATTCCTAAATAGCAGATAGATATTGACTAATGGAACTTTGAATTAAGGTTAAATAAGAAAAGTAATCTCTTTTAGAGCAAGATTTATTTAAAAATAATTGGTGTTTTTTCGTTAAATCATTTATTACAAAAATATCTTTAGGGAGGAAATTAATCAAAGGCTAGAGGTGTGGAGATAAGCTCTTGAAGAAAAGGGTTCAAGAATAAGTAAAATTAAGACAGAATGTATAGAGTACAAGTTTGACAAAGGAGAACACGAGGTAAGTTAAATGAGGAGGTCAATAATAATAGGCAAGGACGTGATTGGAGAGATGGAGAGTTATAAGTATTAAGGGTCAGTTGTGTAAAAGAGTGGTGGTATTGACGAGGATGTAAGACACAGAATTAAGTGCGGGTGGTTGAAGTGGAGAGAAGCATCTGGCGTCTTATGCGATAAAAGAATTCTAATGAGGCTGAAAGGTAAATTCTACAATAATGTAGTGAGTCCAGTTATGATGTATGGTTCAGAGTGTTGAGCGGTTGATAAGATAGTAGAGCAGAGAATTAGTGTAGCAGGGATGAGAATGCTTAGATCGATGAGTGGAGTTACTAGAAAAGATAGAATAAAGAACAAAAATATAAGAGGGAGTATAGGTGTAGCGTCAATCGTGGATAAGATGAGAGAAAATAGACTTTGATGATTTGGTCATGTTATGAGGAGAGAAGAATTGGAAGCTGTAAGAACAGTTATTAAGAGTTATTAATTTATGTTTGAATTATTTATATTTTTAATTCGTTTCTAAAATTATAAACACAATTAAACTTTTAAAATATGAAGAACTATTCTCATTAAAATTATTTTTTTATTGACTGGAATATCATTATAATTGTTTAGATATTTAAATAATAATTAATATTGAAATATCTATGCAATAGTCACGGAGCGTAGTTCGCCTATTTATCTAGGGTAAAGAATACCATATAAATCATTATTTCCAACCATAATTTTAAAAAATTTATGAAGAGCAAAGTATTCTGTTTCTATTAATCTATCACCTTATAAAAATTATCAAGGTAATATTCTAGATGAAGGTCTACAGGTTGACTTCATACAAGGTGATTAAAATCATTATCATAAGAAACGCTTCGATGCAAATCTGTAGATAGTGTTTCATTTTAAATAACTGGTAAATTATTGCAAAATCAAAATTAACTCCTATTTTTTGTTCTACTTCGACTACCATTTGCACATAGAAAATAGATCGTCGGTACAAATTTTTTATTTTTGAACTATAAAATAAGTATATAAAATAAGCTTTATTTTAACATATATTTAAAAGATGCAGTATTCTCTTAACATTTTCAAAAGTTAAGTTGAAAAGTTCTACTTTTTTGTATAAATTTTCAAGTTTTCAAAAATTTTAAAAAGTTTATCTTAACTTTAAAGAGGCAAAATTATCAAATTAAGTATAAATTTATGTTTAATGTAAGTTAGATTTATGTAAATTGTATATTTATTTGCTGACTCATTACTATGGTAAACCCTTATAAGGTACTTTAATATAAACAAAAAAAAAATAAGATTTGAAAACAAAAGTAGCATGTTTTTAACTACGGCAGTCATTTGCATAAAGAAGATAGGCTGTCGGGACACTTTTTGTTTCTTTTAATACGTAACATAAGCTTTAATTTGACATACAATTTGTATGTTTAAAGGATGCGATATTTCCGGAACATTTCCAAAAATTAAGTAGAAAAAGTTGAGTTATGTAAAAAAGTTATTATTTTGAATCCTTCCCTGTGAGAAGGTAAAAGGTCAGATTAATAAAAAAAATATACAAATTGACACCTCATGTGTCTAAAAAACAAAATTATATCTATTTGGTAATTTTTAAAAAAAATTATGGCAGTTTTAAGTAAAAACAGCGAAAAAAATGTCAAAATTTACTGACTTTAAAAATTGTAATTTTTTGGGAGATTTGAATTATTTACGGAAAGCTAGGGAATAAATTTTAAATTGAAGGTAATGTCTTCAACTAGATACGATTTGTGATCTTTTGACGTATCGTTGAGAAAAATCGGTCCAGTGAGAGCTGAGAAAATGTAGTGACAGACACAAAATAAAAATAAATACATCATAGTAAAAAATTAATAAATTTTCAGCTTCGCATTAAAGCTAATACTGTTACGAAGATTATTATTAATAACAATATCTTGCATCCGTTTCAACTGTTCATCAACAGTTCAGTATGATATATTCATTGTTTACTCAATTAATTGTTACAAGAATATTTGTTTATTGACCGATGTAACCATGATAATACAAAGTTTTTTAAATTTGAATTGATGTATAAAAAATTGGTGCATATTTTAGCAGGCTAATTGGGACTGTTTTAAAGTAAGGGGTATGGTTGCAGACCTTGACCCCCAATATGACGCCTCTGCCAGCACTTATACTCTTAGGTAAAGGAATTAAATCATACGCTATATCAAATATTAGAGGGGTACCAATGCAAACTTGAAATGTTATGATGTTTTAATGTATTTTCGACTAACAAAAAATAATTGACTCTTTTTATTTCAGTAATTATACTTATTTCACATTTAAACAATGAAAATAAAATGAAATGATTTTCCAATTTTTGAATATATGTCACATTATCACTACATATATAATTATGTAACCGTTCTATCTATATTTTTGATTATCACAAACTTTTATTTTAATTCTTGCATATAATTTTTAGATTAGTGATCATAACACAGAACAGGTATGAAATAACTTTTAACATTATTCATTTCATATAGCCTTCAGCTGCCATAGAGTTCACATGTCTCGACTTACGCTTCCGCTATTTTTCTGCTATAACTTTACGTTCATTTTATCGTTTAATATTGAAGTAGTTTTGTTTAAAATATCTAAATCTACGAATTCAAGATACAGCATAAATATTAATGTCATTGAGATCCTTCGGGATGCAGGTAAGAAATTAATACATTACTAATTGCCTCAGAATGAAAAGTAATCGCACTCCGCCGTCAACGCCGTTATCTAAAATTAGCAACACTCTGATAACAGTTTTATGATCCAATAAAATACCACATACATAATCACCCGGATCCTCTCCCATAGCAAAACACAGCGTTACATCTCATAATAATATGAAAGTATTAAACTGGTATACTCCTCTACAAACAAATTCTGATAATATGGAAACCGAACAAACAAATGAACCCACTTTACACAAACCACCGCTTATATTTTGTTGGGTAGAGTGTGGCATGTGTATGACCGGTTCGAACGTGTTCATGCCACGTCCGGCCGTCGTCCCTTCCTCAGCAAAGCGACACAACGTTTTTTGTACGTCAACAGTACACGTGTCTCGCGCCTCTTATAATCGGCATCGTGTAATTATTAATCGCTCCTTATAGTCTTTTTTGAGTTTGTATATTTTACTTTACGTTCATTGTGATTTACTTTGCCACTCTCTCCGATCTCCTCAAGTCATCAGATAAGCTATTAATTTATTATCATTTTGTTATTTTATCATATCATAAGATTAAATATTGTTTTAATATGTAAGTTATCCCCCCCTCCCCCTTTACTTTTAAGAGCTTTACTTGCAGAACTACAAATATATAATTCATAATTTATACATTCATAAGCAGGTGTACCTATTTATTACCCCCTCTTATTTCCGCACTTTGATTTCTACAAAATAAACAACACCACCGCACAGTAATAGGCCATTCCCCTTTAATATTAAGGGGCTGCTTGTTACATATTTATCAAATCTGATCTGAACTACGTAAACTTTTGCGGAGCGTTTATCCACATGGATAAATTTACTTGTAAAAGTAACGCATCTGGTCTGAAACTTAAAATCAAAACCCCTGATTCATATCGAAAAATTGTACGCATTCTTTTACGTAAAAATGTCGATTTTCATACGTACTAAATTAAACAAGACAAACAATTTCGTGTCGTATTAAAAAACTTACACCATTCGACAGACCCCAATATTATTAAGGAAGAATTAACTGAACTTGGTTTTAATATTAAACAAGTCATTAATGCCCTGCAAAGATATACAAAAAAAACATTTTCTATCTTTTTTTTTAACCTTGAACCAGACACAAATAACAACGTAAAATTCAAAGTTGACACTATTTACCACTCAAAAATAAAGTTTGACGAACTCATACTTAATTATAACCTAATTCAATGCCTTAGAAGCCAAAATTTCGGCCATATGAAAAGATACTGTAATTACGAATCACGTTGCGTCAAATGTGACGGTTCACATATGTCATATGATTATCAAAAACTAAAGACCAACCACCTAAATGTGTACTGTGTGGAGGAGCCCATCCAGTGAATTGCAGAGGTTACCCTGTGTATAAAAACTAGCAAAAGCGTAAATCGCTTAATTTTAATTATAAATATGTATCATCAAAAAAATACAATATCAGTTATATAAATAATACATCAAATACATATATAAATTTATATTATGCTTTTGATTGATACATAATCAGAGCTTATTTCGTCTATCGTAAAAATCATTTATTTTCATACTATGCCTGTCACGCGATAGACTTTATAGTTGTCGCTCAGTATTTTGTCCAAAATTATCAAACAACGTGACACTTGATCGTGTGAGTCCATTTACCAATGTAGTAAAACCGACTGGATTCTTTAATTCTTCTGGAAAATTATTACGACATGATAAATCATTGCTACGACTTCTCTTTTTGTGCTGTGTAACGGTAATGTTACGGATTGACTTATGACTTAATTCTTTCTCGGCTTTATGTAGTGCAATTATAGACGGTTCTTCGACGATAAAATAGGTTTGTGTAGAGTCTTTAATTGCCAGCTCTGTATAAAGTAATTACTCGCATGGCTCTTGCAGTGAACCGAATATAACCTGACAAGATATGAGGGATATTTGTAATATATAAAAAACAACACACTGATTTCTCGGTAGGATATATATATATATTTTTTTTTTATATTAATTTGTTTAAAAAATCGTAATATTAACACGGACAACAATAACAATAATTGGTATCAATATTAAACAATAATTTTGTGGGTATACAATTCGGTGGCACGAGCGGCGGATGTAAATCACAGGTGAACTCATATACATAGTTGCTGTCATTTCAGTCAGTGTGAACCTGTTCTATCTAACGACCGGAGGCATAAGACAAACATATCGTTATCTTCTACACTGACGATGTGACCGGTGGACAGGTGATAACCACGAACGGATAACGTACTAATTCACCAAAAATGAATAGTGCGCTCTTATAGGTTGTGTCAAACCCAACCCAAGTGGTTACTCATGGCTGAACATAGACCCGGAATAATTATTTTATCTGCTATTTATGATAATAAAAGTGGATACAAATCACTATCCATCAACATACCAACTGATCATGTTGATATGAAACGTTTCAAATTTGAATTTATATTTTTATTTTAATTATGTTCCTTTTTTTTGTTTTAGGAATTTTTAGAAAAGGTAAGTCTACTTTTTAATAGTTCACAATACAATAATTTACAATTTAATTCATTAAAATAGTGTAATGATTCATATTTATTCTAAAAACCACATCGTTAAGCAGTAATGTTAATAAAATTAAGAATTAATCCGTAACATAAAAATCAAATTTTAATTGAAAAATAACATTTACTGTTTTTATTATTAAATTCTTTTGTATTTTTGTAAAGTTAATCGCACATTTATATTTAGCCGGGAGGAATAGTGCGAACGAGAAATTTCTATTTATAAAAATAGCCATACTCGCGCTTCAACTTCAGAAGTTTTCAATCATATTATTTGTATTATATTAATTCTAGAAGAAAGTAAAATTATTTAGTTTTAATTTTCACTTAAACATAAATTTAATATTTTAATTTTATTCTATTTAATAATTCATCGTTATTTTTTATTGTAGGCTCTTTTAGATATGGTGAGTTTAATCTCATATTAAATAAAAAATGTTATTAATTGTTATTAACATTTAAATCACTATTATCTTGTCAAAAGTGTATTTGTGAAAAATGAGGGACTATGTCTGATCATATAATAATCCCATACATGAATTTGTTAAATATTATATTGATAAAATAAATAATTTAAAAGTAATTAATTACACTGGACTGCAATGAATTTCACTATAGTCAAAAATATATTTTTTGCCTTAATTTCAAGTCTGCAAATACATTTTTCTATCATCTACAGTTTTGACACAATTACTAATGAGAAAGTATCAAGTAAAAATAAATAAAATAAAATTTACTTTTAAATTGATATTGATTTTAATTTTAATGTTAGCAATAATCTGTGAGAAATTCTGATCTGAAATATAATATTTTTCTATTTTTTTGGTCCTTTAAAATTGAATTCAAATTGATACGAAACTCTATAATTAGAAAAAATTGAACTCTTTACAATAACTTTTTTTTCAGCTGTAAAGTTTTAAATTGATGTTGTGTTTTTAATATGAAAGACAACATCAAATATTTAAACAGAAAATAAGTCTTTATTGAGAAACAATATAATTGTTAATGGTCTGTGTGTCAGTGATCGCATTCGCAAGTAGTGGACAATCCCCACTACTAATTTATATAATATTTATCAATACGTTACAGATATAATTAAATAAAAAATGTTATAAAGATTTAAAAATTTTAATAAAATATTGATCTAAAATCAAAATTTTTTCCATTAATATCGTAATAAATAATTTCAAATGAAATCATAGTAATCATTTCTATATAATTCTTGATGTTTTAATGGATCTTATGATCACTAGAGAGTTTAATGAGAAATTCGAACTGGGTATTAGGAATTATATCATATTCTTGAATTATTGATCGGATTTGTTTGAAAAGTAATTTTCAAAAAGTTTACTTGTGTAGGAAATCGACTAATAGACCGTATGGCTTGACTCAATTTTTGGTTTGCCAAACATGACAATAACTATGGCAATTTTCTAAGTAGCAGGGAATTAGGTAATATATTTATTGTTGCTTCAACTTCGTCTGGACTGATGGGTTTAATAGGCAGGGACATTGGTAAAGAGTTTTAAAATAAATTAATGGATCATATTAATGTGGTTTATTTATGGTATAATATCTTGGTATGATACTGCAGTAAAGAAATTAGAATATTATTAATTTTTAAAGACACACTTGTCATTTGAATACATAGTTCTCGATAGAGTTTGATTTCGTTATGTTGTACAGAATTTAATATTAAAATAGTACCAACGTGGTCTGCAACTTTACGGTGATGAATTTTGTACATGATATAGTTATAAATGCTAACGTGTCTCTCGTTAATTAGTGCTATTCAATATTATTGTTGTTTAATACCTTTATCTAAAGATTTGCCAAAGAGGATAAGCGATAAAAAATCTCAATTAAAAAAGTAACTCACCGCAAAATCCTTCAGGACCAGCAGACCAATTCCCATTAAAAACAAGAAAGTCCCTGGTAAACATCATAGGTACTAAAACTGATCGAACTTGGTAAATCATAGCCTGAAATACCTAGTTGTTGGATATCAAAATATATTTTATATGCGCAAGTTATACGGAGGGACAAATCTGTAGGCTTTTAGCATGCATTGGATAAATTTAAACATTTATTACAAACATTACAAACACATTATACAATCAGGGTACGTGGTTACAATCTCTTAGTATGACTAACATTTTGGCAAAAAAAAAAATATTGAATAGGATTATTATTACTTTATGTTCTTCAAATTTCACTTTTAATAATAGTAAATTCAGTTTACTTTGAAGATATCAATATTGTTAACACTTGTTTCGAGACAAATGAAAATATTAGAAGGGTTTTTTAGGTTGTTTTTAGGGATTTTTACAATTTATTTTTAGTATTATCTTTCTGACTGTGGATTATTATAGTTATCGGAGTAAACGGGGAATTAATGGTCTTAGATAACGAGATTAACGGTAGTGTACAATTTCGACTGGTCATTTTAAATCATTAAAAATTAGTTTTTATCTTATCTAGAACACAAAGGATTTCAATGGCCATTATAAATTTACAATAATTATAATTAATAAAATTAGAGCCTTCAAATAAGACTACTTAAAGAAAACTGAATATTTTACAAAACTCAAAAGTAAAAATAATGGTAGCGTAACATGAGACATGATAACTTAATGACAGCTGAAGGCTATCTGATATAAAATAATTAAACAAAAAATATAAATAATTATTATGAACACTTAAATTGCCATTATTTTGTCAAAAGTAAGGCGTTTTGCTTGTCAAATCATAATAACATGAAACATAATAACTCCATACATAAATTGGTACCATTTTGATAAAATAAATATTTCAGAAGTCATTAATTACAACAAATAATTATTTACAGTTATATGTTTCATAAGTTAATAATAATTGAATCATTTACTCTGTTGAAGTTATAAAATTATACTATAATACAAATAAACATTGGGCAATAACAATTAATAGTTTTTATTCTACAAGCTTTTTTTTATCTTTGATTTTAAACATAGTTCAAAGAACTTTATTTTCTATAGACATCTTAGAAAAATTTGTTGGTGTTAATCCTGTATAGCTCTTTTATTTTACATTATCCTCTATTTTCTATATTCAAATTAATATATTAATACAATTTTTGTATCAGGCTATTGAAGATTCTAAAAAAGAAGTGAGTATTTTGATTTGATATTTTTAATAATTATAAATTCAAAATAATTACAAAGCATAAAAAAGTGTTAAATATCTTTGTTGTAATAAAATTTTACAATATATTTATAAATATTTAAATATATTATATTTACAATTATTTATCGTTTATATTTATTTTCTTATTATATATTTTATTTATTCGGTGCTTTACTATAAAATTTTTAAGTTGCTCTTTTACTATTACTATTACTATTACTATTTACTAGTACTTATGTTATATTTTTTTATAAATTATTGAATATATGTTTAAAATTTAGGTTACTGAGAGTAGCCTTAAGGAAGTAAGTGTGATAATAAATTAAATTATAATAAAATTATTGTAATTTGTAAGGATACTACAATTTTGACGTAGATTAAGAAATCTCTCAGGTTATTGTATCAGCCAGGAAATTTATCGGTTTTTATAAAAAATCCTGCCTTAATAATACTTATTTCTAGGTATAAATAATAATCTGAACGCAGTAGACTGCGTCAATTCAAATATTATTAATGCTAGAATATCTTTACACGAAACAATTTTCCCAGTTTTTTTTATGACGGGAGTTAGGAAAATTCCTGTATCTCTGTTTCTACTTAAGATAGGTTGAAATTAAATTTATATTTGAAACAAAAAACATAGATTAGGCTCGTATAGCCGGACACAGTAAACAATTTAGCTCTTAATGTTGAGTCATTTGAAAATTTGAGAATCTAAAAATTTTAATTTTTGAGACTGATCAACTGATTTTGTAATTGACATCTTCAATATTATACAACAATTTCCGGATAGATATGAACATGAAATTATTTTTTTGAAAATCTTGCTTCAAAAACTATTTATGGTGTTGAGTTATTTAATTTTTGTATTTTTTTAGAAATGTTTCAAAAATTTTATCGAGTATTTCTTCAAGTAATCTTCCTATTTACATCTTACTGTAAACTATTAACGAAAGACCAATGATATTAGAAAAAAAAAAATAGAAAACAAATCTTATGTAGAATAATTAAGATTTAGCCTATTTATAGTAAATAAATGCATAAATATTAATAGATTACTCTAAACGCTATTCACAATTCTTTTTCATTATAACCGTTGTCATATGACACTCCTATAGTGATTTCCTTATAAATTTTAAATAAAGCAACAATTAAAGGACTTCATTTATTTATGTAATTACTGATAAAACTGTAAATAAATTTATTTCTTTTTACGGAAACAAAAAATATCAACAATTCCAGTATGCATATAACTTAATAATTAATGTTTAAAAAAAAATTTATTATAATACAAAAATAAATATTTATTTTTATTTTTAATAAAATTTATACTATAAAGAATTAACTTTTTTCTTGCGGAATTCGAATAACTAATTTTTATCTTACTGTTTAAGTAATTAATAATGTAACAAAATGATAAATTACAAAGTTAAAAAAAATAGTTTATTACTATTTAATTGAAAAGATAATCAAAAACGTGTACTTAATTTTAATTATTACATTTTAATCATTATTTATTGTATAGTATTCTATCCAAACGTTTTATTATTAAAAAATTCTTATTGTAATTTATTTTATTTTAGTTCGATGAATTTGCTGAAGAACTGGTAACACATTAATCCACTTTTATTTGCAAATATAATATAAAAAAAAACTTCAAATTACATTATACACTTCAACAGATACACTAACATTAAACAGGTTATTTTCCCACATGTAAAATAAACAAAAATATGTAAATAAAAAGTAAATTTAAAAGTTATATTACGAAGTAGTTATTAAAAGATAATTGAAAACATTATGCTTAACGCATTATTTAAATATATTGAAGAGGAATTAAAATAACCACTTGACCAATACCCAAAAGATCAATCTATATTTGGATGTATATTTGTTAAAAAAATGTTTACTGTTTTTTTTAATATCAAAATAAGCTATTATATTATGAATTGGTCTGTAGTTCACAACTTTCACAGTTACATGAAAACTTGAAACAAACTCAACCAAGAGTTCGAGTTCAAAATATTCTAAAAAATAAAAAGTCGCATTGGATTTTTATTGTTAATTTTGAAATCTATATTAGAAACAATTAGAGTTAATTTATAATGTAACAAAATTAAAAATTACAAAGTATATAAAAAATTATTTATTACTAATTCAATTAAAAGACAATTGAACACATGTATTTAACCTTAATTGTTAAAAATATTTAATTTAAGATACATTTATAATATTTTAATGTCTAATTTTATTTATATGACAGACTACTGACGATATTGAAAAAGAAGTTAGTATTTATCTGAATAATTAAAACTTGTCTAAGTCCAAAAATAGCCTAAATAATTGTATTAATAATTCCTTAATCTTATTTGTTTTTATTTTAGTCCTCAAAATTGGATGAAGAGGAGGTAACATATCAATCTATGTATTTACGCAAATATTATTAAAAAAAAAAATCCAACTTGAAATTATATTTATAAATTATAGAAAGAAAGTAATATATATAGTTCTCAATGACTCCTTATTAAAAAAATAAATTTTTTTGAACATTTTATTGAGAACAATATAATAACAGTGGACAATTTCCACTGCTAATTAATATAATATTTATCAATACGTAACACACATTAACAACATTAGAAGATTTTAAACACCGTCGCACAAGCAGACAGCACTATCAAAATAAATTAAAATATAAATGTACAAAAAAATTAAAGAATACTATTATTAGCCTTTCTTTATTTACAAACTCTCCATTTAAAATTTATCAAGTATTATTTCGGTTTATCCCTTATATTTTATAGAGGTATCATTCATACATTTTTAATTGATAGCATACAAAATTAACTAACAGAAAGAATAGAAAATAAATGGTTCGTTTGATATTTGGATCCATAATTCAGAACTGACTACATTTTTATACCTACGTACGATGAAAAGTTCTATAAAAAATATATAATGATAAAAATTGACATACTCATTCTTTTCCCTCAGGTCAATATAAAATACAAATAACTTATAAAATACTGATTTAAAATATTCTAATAATTAATTAAAATTGACACTCAGTAAAATATCAGGGATGCACAAAAGTATTTAATAACTCGGAAATTATTTTGTATGGTACAATCTTTGAATATTTATTTTGTTTTTTATACTAACTTGTTACAAAATATTATAATAATTAATTTTTTGTTCGTTTATATAATTTCAGAGAAGATTACATGAAGTATGTACTAATAAAACTGAAAATTTAATCATGAAATATTATCAAATCATTGAAACTAAATAAAATTCTTAATTAATAAATGTTCAAATGTTGTTATCTATTTTCTTGAACTTTTTGTATGTAGCTGTTACAATACCACCTCTCTTTAGTCACTGTCAAATAAATAACTTTATACAGCTATTATATTGAACTATTTTATCCAGTCGTCTGTTCGGGACCATAGTTTTAGTTTTTAGTTTTAGTTATTATCGAGGTGGACATAATGCCCATGAACCCCCCAACCAAACCCAATTGGTCCATTGTTCTCACCTCATACCGAATTGTCTTAATTCGGCTTACCCACCGAAGTGTTAATATATTACCAACCATAAAATCACCTCTATAGATTACCAATGAGTCCTGTCTTTCTGGCGAAATTAAGTATCTCTCTGGGCTTAGATCTTTAATATATTCTTTTTCAGGAAAATGTTTACTCAAGTAGTTTGATCTTAGTCTGGACAAGGCTTCACATTCGCACATAATGTGAAATGAGTCTTCTCCTTCTACTTCACATTTCCTACACAATGGTGATTCCGATACCTCTATTGCGTTAGGATGCTTAAGTAGGTGACCATGTCCTGTCAGTAGACCAGTCAGGGTGCTTATTTGATGTCTAGTCATGCTATTAAGATCACCCAGCAATAAACCAGGGGTCTTGATAAACATTTTAGATTGTCTAGGTACTACCAAGTACTTTCAGATTTTCCTGTGTTGTTCTCTGCACCAATTCTTGGGTAACGCTTTGAGCGATTGCTCAGTGAGTCCTACCACTGGTTCTGGTCCAACATAGGTGTTCTCTGCTCCTTTCCTGGCTAGAAAGTCAGCATTCTCATTTCCAGTGACACCGTGTGTCCCGGTATCCACGCTAGTGTAACTTTGTTGAACCTCGATAGTGATTTTAAAGTATTCCTGCATTCGAGGATCAGTTTTGAATTCACCTGATCGTTACATAGTGCTTTCAAAGACGCTTGACTATCACTTAAGATAGTTATCTTCCTATTTTTGTATACCAGCAGGTTCTGAGCCCCTAACAGTATCGCCATCACCTCTGCTTGGAAAATAGAGGGTGTTGTGCCCAATGACATACTGACATTTATTCATGGCTTTAAACCCCAAATTCCAGCACCTACCTTTCCTAATTTTTTGGATCCATCTGTGTATATCATAAATCCTCCTTTTTCAGTTAGGTAGTTAATATTCCATTCTCTACGTGTAGTGATCTCCACTTTGTAGGAAATGTTATTCTTAAGAATTGGTTTGATATAGTCCAAGGGGTATTCCAAAAAGCCTAGGTCTATCACTTTTAGTATTTTACCACGTTCTTAATGGTTAATAAGGTAGCCTGCGAGGACCAGAGCCACTTTTTTATCATCGGTTACTACATCCCTGTAGGTTGGTACCCAATGAGTCTTCTTACATGGAGGTTCTTGAATCTTGTCCTCAGGTTTTTAAGCTTCGGTTCCCTTTTACTTTTTCAAGTCATCGGTTCCATTGTCTCCCTCCTTTGGTATGTTCTTTTGTCCCTCCATAATTTCCTTTCTCCTCTTCAGTTTGCGCCTCTGACTGCTGCTCAGTTTCTCAGGTCTAAGTTTTAGACCCTCGATTTTGTCAGCTACTACTCCCAGTTGATCTTGTGATTCCTGGTCTGCATTTGTTGACGTTGCTGTCTCTTTGCTAGTATACGGTTCACCAAGTTTCCCGTTGTTTGCATTGAAACCTTCAAGTTCGGTGATTCTTCTGTGAAGTGTCGCCAGTTCACGTTCTTGTTCCGATAGGTTGTCCGTAGTATCTCTGTTTATCCCAAGTTTGTTATTTTGTGGTGTTTGTATGTTTTTATCCATATAGTTCCCACGAGTAGTCGAGAAATAAAGGTCCATCACAGCAGAGCTCGTTACTGTGATAAGGCTGTATACTCTATGGTGCTCTGGGTGCCATAGAGGATCTCAATGGTCATTTTACTTTTCGGTTAACTACTCTGTGATAAGATAGCAACCTTTTCACTTGACATGCCTGTGTTAGGGGGGCTTATTCGCTGTTAGCAAGCAGGTGTGCCTAGGCTTACCGGTCTCAACTAGCCAAAGTCATGACCGGCTTCGAGCAGTGGTACGTGTTGCCACCCCAACTGAATTAACTACGGTCCACGGGGTTGTTAGGACCGTGATCCTTGCGGACCCCCATGTGGGAGTTCGCACCATAAATACGCTTATAATAATTAAAAAGATTAACGTAAACATCACTCCGAGTAAGCAGATACATTTTTTTAAAATAATTATAATGCACTTTTTAATTTTATGTTTAAATTTAAGGCTATGGAAAGGTCTCTAATAGAAGTAAGCATAACAATACATTTTTATACAAAATTTCTTTTTTTATGCAAATAGAAATATTATCCGTAATATTTGACATTTGACAATAATACTATTTCTAAAGTCTAAAATTTATAACACATTATAAATTACAATTCTTCGATTATTATAAATACAATATGATTATTTGTTTAACTAACAATACTATAAAATACTAATAATACTATAACGAATTAATTTTTTTCTTGTGGAACACGAATAGCTAATTTTTATCTTACTCATTAAGTAATATTTGCCAATAACAAAATCCTTCAACGGATACATTAACAATGAACAGATTATTTTCCTAAATGTAATATAAACAAAAGTCTGATTATATAAATTTCAAAGAATGAAAAAAAAATTGCATTGGATTTCAATTTTTAATTTTTAAATATAGATTAGATATAATTAGAGTTAATTTTAATGTAACAAAAATGTATTACAAAGTATAAAAAAATAGTTTTATACTAATTAAATTAAAAAACGATTGAAAACATGCATTCAATTTTAATTGTTATATTTACATTTATATTTTGTAATGTTGCAGAATTTATACAAGTTTTTTTTTATATTAATCTTATCAGTTAATAGTGTGTGCATTAGGTATTATGTATGTCCCCAATTATTAAATTAGTTATATACCAATCAACCGATCCAATGGTCAGTACCCGGTTTGTTGTGACAGTTGACCGCACACAGTGCATCCCTACACCTTTGTATTTTCCCTATGAACCAGTTCAAAGTTGGCACCCCCACCACCCGGCGACATCATGATCACCGGCCACTCTTCAAATGCCGCAACAATGATTTTTTTTTTTCTCACCTATACCGTCGAGGCAACAACTCGTGTTTTCTTTATATAATTATATTTTGAAAACCACGTTTCTTTTTTGTATTTTTTTTTGTCCTCCGTTTTTTTTATCAAAATAAAACGTCGAGTGGATCTGCTGTCGACTTGTATCAACCCGGCTGTTCATATTTTTTTTTGTCCTCCGTTTTTTTTTTATAAAAAAATAAAACGTCGAGTGGATCTGCTGTCAACCAAGTGGTGCCGTTGTGTTTTTGTCCTCGTTTTTTTTAAATAAAACGTCGAGTTGATCTGCCGTCTACTTTGGAGTCAACCAGGCTGTATTTTTTTTTGTCCTCCGTTTTTTTTATTAAAATAAATGTCGAGATGATGATGATGGTGATGTGAGGCGCAGCTATGGCCGGTGGTGGGCCGTCACCCTTCAATCAACAATCAAGTACAACCTGAAACCCCCATTTTCAAACCCATTATTACTGTTATATAGAGCACCTCTTTTTCTTTTTTTTTTTCTTTTTTTTTCTCTTCCTCATGACTATACATTTAAAATTATATATATGCTAAAAATATTCAATAATTAAAAAGAAAAGATGTTATTATGTTATACATGGCCTTTCTCTTTTCTTAATATTTGTTTTTCTCAAAACCTAGTAGCTCCGTCGACAAGTACTATCTTGTTTGGCGCGGCTACTAGGTCACTGTCCAGTGTTCCCCCTGGGCAGTGGGTAATTAGTAGGCCCTCTGTTTGGTTGAAACCTTACAATTTAGTGAAAAGTGTTCAATTCAAAAGTTTTTATTAGTGATGGGCATTTTCGAATATTTTAAACTATCGAATAGTATTCGATAATTTTTGAAAATATCGAATAACTATTCGAATAGTTTTTATACAGCCGAATAGTTTATTTTTAGCATAAACTATCGAATAGTTTTAAAAAATATTCGATTAGTTTTACCTAAAATTTGTATTAAGTACACTTAATTATAATAAGAAGATAATTAATGAATACTTATAAATAAATTATTATACAATTAATAATAGTAAAAATTAGTGATGGGCATTTTCAAATATTTTAAACTATCATATAACTATTCAAATTGTGCTTATACAACCGAATAGTTTATTTTTACATAAACTATCGAATAGTTTTTAAAACTATTCGAATATATTGTGTAACTATCAAATATTTTTACTATTCGAATATTTTTTGAATGACTATCGAATAGTTCGAATAGTTCGATAGTTTCTATTCGATATTTTCCATCACTAGTTTTTATATTAAACATTTTTAATATAATTTTTTTTTTTAGTTCGAAGAACAGGTAACAAATTAACTAATTTATACTTGCAAATATAATTTAAAGAATAATATTTAAATTATATTATATGTTATACAATACACACTTCAACAGATACACTCACATAAAGCAGATTATTTTCCCACATGTAAATTAACAAATTATATTGTAGATTATAGAAACGAATTATGCAGCTATTAATTAATTCTAATTGAAAATATTATATTTTTAGATTTTTGATTAAGAATTTTTTTTGAAAACTTGAATCAAACTCAACTCAGAGTTCGAAATATTCTAAAAAATAAAAAGTCGCATTGGATTTTTATTGTTAATTTTGAAATCTATATTAGAAACAATTAGAGTTAATTTATAATGTAACAAAATTAAAAATTACAAAGTATATAAAAAATTATTTATTACTAATTCAATTAAAAGACAATTGAACACATGTATTTAACCTTAATTGTTAAAAATATTTAATTTAAGATACATTTATAATATTTTAATGTCTAATTTTATTTATATGACAGACTACTGACGATATTGAAAAAGAAGTTAGTATTTATCTGAATAATTAAAACTTGTCTAAGTCCAAAAATAGCCTAAATAATTGTATTAATAATTCCTTAATCTTATTTGTTTTTATTTTAGTCCTCAAAATTGGATGAAGAGGAGGTAACATATCAATCTATGTATTTACGCAAATATTATTAAAAAAAAAAATCCAACTTGAAATTATATTTATAAATTATAGAAAAGAGTAACCATTTATAAAGCTCCAAAATCATTTTTATTATTTATATTCTATTTTATTGATTTTCTGTTAAAAAATCTTTTTGAAAAAGTAGATTATTTGGTTCTACTACACATCAATTATATTTTATGTTAAACAAATTATTTGAATATATAGAAATGGACATACAATTTTTTTTTCAAAATGTAATCTCATTTCATAGAAAAGAATAATATTTTTCCTCTTAATAGTAAATTAATGTATTTATCAAAAAAAAAAAAGAAAAAAATTATAGGTGCGAAAGACTGAGTGTTCAAAATTTGATATTTGCCATCTCGTTTATCACAAAACTTTCGTATACCTCCTTTAAATGAGACGCAAGCCCATGTAAAAATTTCTGGCGTTAATTATTGAACTTTTCTCACGTTGATTGATAAATATATTCAATGCGTGTAAAAAAGTCTTTGTTATTAGATTATTCACGATTTTGATGTATATCGTCGTCTTCATCGCGAAACATACAAATATGCTAATATATCCTTTATTATATGGTGCCTTACTATACAAGTTCGTCCTTATCATGACTGAACCCGCCAAATCTATACCACATATGGCAAATTCACTTCCGCTCTGAACTCGTAAATTGGGAATTCTCCCATTTTCGGTTGTGCTATTTGAGGATAGAGATGAAATCCAAGCGTAGGTTATGCTCGAATTGGTCCAATAAAATTGTCGATCAAATTTGTATTTCAACTTCGGCACTAATTAGTTCTATGATTGAAACGCATCAGGATATCTATTGAATTTACATTCCGCCAACTTTTCTAGTGATGGTTCGGAATCGTTATTTACCGTAAGGAATACTCTTGTCTATTGGCTTGTACTATTAAGTTGCTTATTCTTCAATAAATCAGCAGCAACCTTCCGAACTTATTTTCCTAGAAAACAGAACCGTTTAGTTGTGGCTTTATTATTCCTGCACACATGAAATCGTAGAAGTCGATTTTCTGTTGCACAGTAAAGTGTGGATCTGCTAAAACTAAAAATTTAGGAATCACGCTGCTACCATTTAGTCGAGTACTTAGTAAGTTACTCGTAATGCCCTTAGCTACTATATATAGACTATAGGTCAATAATGACTACTGACTATGGGTTCAGGGATGAACAAGAGAAGTATTTAATAATTCGCAAATCATTTTGTGTGGTACAATCTTTGAATATTTATTTTGTTTTTTATATTAACTTTCTACAAAATATTATAATAATTAATTTTTTTGTTTGTTTGTATAATTTCAGAGAAGATTACATGAAGTATGTACTAATAAAACTGAAAATTTAATCATGAAATATTATCAAATCATTGAAACTAAATAAAATTTTTAATTAATAAATATTCAAATGTTGTTATCTATTTTCTTGAACTTTTTGTCCCATTAATATTATTTTATTTTACCTCAACCTTACTAAGTATAAGTTTCAGTTATTTATCTAATTTATAGCTGATACAATACCAGCTCTCTTTAGTCACTACCAAATAAATAACTTAGAGTCTATACAGTTATTATATAGAACTATTTTATCCTGTCGTCTATTCGGCACCATAAATACGCTTATAAAAAATAAAAAGATTGACATTAACGTAAACATCGCTCCGAGTGAGCAGATAAATTTGTAAAAGGTAATAAAATAATTGTTAGTCAAATAAATAATTAAATTTGATAATTATTTATTTAGAAAAATTATTCTAGAAATTTCTTGAATATTATCAACATTTTTTTTTAAATAATTATAATACACTTTTTAATTCTATGATTAAATTTAAGGCTATGGAAAGGTCTCTAATAGAAGTAAGCATAAAAATACATTTTTATACAAAATTTCTTTTTTTATGCAAATAGAAATATTATCCGTAATATTTGACATTTGACAATAATACTATTTCTAAAGTCTAAAATTTATAACACATTATCAATTGCAATTCTTCGATCATTATAAATCGAATATGTTTATTTATCTAACTAATAACTAATAAACTGAGATGAAAATTTAGTAATGACACTTTTCCTGATACCTAACGTATTCACAATTAAGAACTAAATAAAAGATATTTACATTTTTTTTCAGAACTATAAATTACCAACAGATGATGTACGTATAGTGAAACAAATTAAATAGTTTTATGTAGATTATGAAAGGCTCATGTTAATTTTATTAATAAATAAAAAATATGTTATATTAATAATGGTAATTATATTTTTATTAATTTCTTATACTATTTAATTAATTTTTAGTTGAATAACAATTAATAAATACAAAATAAATAATTTTTCATATTACAGTTAAAATAATACTATAAAGTATTTATTTTTTTCTTTTGGAACACGAATAGCTAATTTTTATCTTACTCATTAAGTAATATTTACCAATAACAATACTCAATTCAACAGATACACTAGTAATAAGCTGATTATTTTCCCACATCTAAAATAAAAAAAGTATTACTATAAAAAAAGTATGACTATAAATATTCCAAAAAAAAAGAAGTGGCATTGGATTTCTATTTTTAATTTTAAAATCTAGATTAGAAATAATTAAATAGAGTTAATTTATAATGTAATAAAATTTTAAATTACAAAGTATAAAAAAAAATAGTTTATTACTAATTAAATTAAAAAAAATTGAAAACATGTATTTAAATTTATTTTTACATTTAAATCTTTATTTAGTGTATAATATTCAATTCAAACATTTTTTTATTAAAAATTTCTTAATATAATTTATTTTATTATAGTTCGAAGAATTTACTGATGCACAGGTAGTAAGTAATGTGTAATTAATCTATATATACTTGCAAATATATCATAAAAAGAACTTCAAATTATATTGATAGATTATAGAAACGAGAAACAAAATATGTAGCTCCTAATGACTCCTATTGAAAATAGATTTTTTTTTTTCCATTAAAAAATTTTTTTGAAAACTTGAATCATTTGATCCCACATTGTCTCAATTATGTATTATGTTATACGAATTATCTATGTAATTTTTTAAAGAACATTTTATAAATTTTTTATTTTTAACACCAACAAAATTATATTTAGTGCCCCTGGTCCCAATATAAGTAATTACCAATTAAACTTTAAATTACTTCACAATATAGTATATTAAATCACTCAAATGCTTAATTAAATTTTTAATTAATTGATGGTCATATTTTTTTGTTTTTTTCTTGAATATTTTCTTCTAATGTATTTTAAAAAATAGTCCATTTATTTCAACACCCTAAATTACTTATCTCATTAATTTAATTTAATTTTACTTCAACCTTTAGTAAATAATAATTTTATTTTACCTATATCTATATATAGCTTATACAACATGATTACGTACAAACACTGGTGTATAAATGACTTTTGACTATAATTTGTAGTAATCATGCAAATTTAAAATAAGTATATTAGTTTATTAGCTATTCGTGTTTATATGTTTTATCTGTTGTGAGTTATTTTTGCCCCTTCGCAAAGTCCTGCCCCCACCTCCACGTGGTAAAACCCGGGAAACGGATACCACCTTTTGGGATCCGGCTATCGAGGGAGGCCACACCACGTTGTGAATCAGCTCTTGATTAACTTCGGGCTGATTCACAATGTGGTGATGTGATTTATAGATGGCGTGGGCCATCCTAAGTAGTACCTAATGGTAGTTCCAGGGCGGTCCACACCTATGCCGGGTGTAGAAAAAAAAAAAGTTTATTTAGTGTTACTGAATTTTCAAACTATATTCAAATTATAATAAAGTATTACTATGCAATTACACAATGTATTTTATTTATGATACATTTATAAAATTTTATTTTCTAATTTAATTTGTGTAACAGGCTATTGACGATGTTGAAACTCAAGTAAGTGTTCTTTCGTATAGCTATAATATATTTTAGAAAAAAAATACCGATGTTACAATACAATAATTACAATGTTACCTTCAACAGCAACATTGTTACTTTGTTACATAGTAAAATGACTGTGTTCGATATCGATGTTGAACCCGTAAATAGCAAGTTATCATATTTTTATAAGTAAGTGGGATGAGAAGTACGACTTAGAAATGTTTAATGTTAAAATAATTATACTCAATTTTCCTTTCAATGCTTTTCGATATAGTCGTATTACAAGTTTCGTGTGTGCACCAATCGTATCATTTGTATATTTTATATTTAAAATTAAAGGAGCATTTAAGAAACATCACAAGAAAAATTAAAAATATGTACGGGGTAAAAAGGATTTTAGAGTTTATTAACAATGTACTTGATACTATTTCTAACACTAGACATTTCTTAGCCTCATTTCATCTCCCTTCTAGGTAATAACTTCTATTATATTGATCCATAATTGAAATCGATGAGTCATTTTCTAAATATGTCAATTATTTAATAACAATGGTAGTTAATTACATAATTTTCATTTAAAAATATAATTTGACATCTTTATGAGGTATAAAGGATGATTATAAAAAATAAATCATGACTGATAAATTAAAAAATATATATAACTAATAATATCCAATAAAAAAAATATGAATATTAATTTTGTTTTTCGATAAATTAAGTGGTTAATTAGAGAAATATATTTAATATGTAATAAATAAAAGAGATAAAGAGAGTCGTTTGGTAATAAATAAAAATAAAGAGTGACTTGTAATAAACAAAAAATAAAGGGGTGCAGCATGAGATTTTTGTAATTAGATGATGTTAAAGGGTATCTGGGAGGGTCGATAAACGGTCACCGACAATAATAAAATGAAAGTGAATGGATCTTGAGGTATTTATGCCTACAGAAGCACGTCTGATATAAGTGAGTACAGGATAAAAATGTTACTATTTAGCTCCTGATAAAAATTTATGTACACACGAATTTATATGGTTCGTGAGTATCGTATTTTTTATGCAATTATTTTATTCAGTTCATTTCCGACGACCTACCTCATTCTAATTGTTTATTACTAAAAATCTTTCGGTGAAGGCATTATTATAGATTTGTTATACAGGGTGTTCAATAAGTCAGGAAACGGGTTTCTATTGTTCTCATTGTTTGTAACAATGAGAACAATAGAAACCCGTTTCCTGACTTACTGAACACTCTGTATAAATAAACGTTCTCACTTATCTCTGATTATTCTGTTAACACAAATATTCTGTTGCGATGAATCATGTAGTTGATGTCGGTATTAGCGATATGTATCCTAGTGAGTCCGTATACGCACTTGAAACTACGCGATTATTATTATTATATTAACTCGCGTGTAACTCTTTCACGATCACAAATCTTTATTAAATCAACCCAAAGTTAAAATCGAATTTATTATTCTTTTGGTATTTTGTGTAAACCCTTTTTGTATATTTATGTGATATGCTCTTTGACCTTGCATGTAGTGTTTCATAATAACACTTATGTAAAACCAATAATGAAATAACATATAACATTACTGTCCTATGCAAAAAACTATTTCCAAGTGGCCTATATCTTTTCAGTTGCCTACAGAGTGATCTAGGGTAGATGCGAGCTCAATTTAAGTTCTTTGCGTAGTAGATTATACTAGTGTCCTACACTCCGATTGCCAGCGCTATTCCCTTTTGGAAAAACGGCTGAGATCAGACCGACTATTTGAAAAGTGGAGAAATACTTTGTAGAATATTTATAATTGATTTAAACTTTGATCATAATATTATTGCGCTAATACTCTGTCTAGTCAAGTTATGGCTTTTTAATAAGTAATAGACACAATGCAATTCAATGAAATTTTAACATTTTTTAGTTGTACTATAAAAATAAAAAAATACCAATATGTCTTATATATTAAAATGGTTATATCACCAAACATGTTCAGTCGAAGATAAAATGTGTTTAGAATTCTAAACATTAAGAATGTGATGTAGAACGTATAAATTACATATAAAAATGTAACCGAAAGCGAACTCTAAGGCCGTTTAAAAGTGAAGGACATACTAATATTTAAATTATTTATAAAAATGTTGATTTATTATGAGAATATTTAGGTAAATTTAAGATTTATTAATGTAAAATATACATAACTTATTTGGTTAAAAATATTTTTAAATCGTTCAAAAAAATACTTTACTTAATTAAGGTAGTGTATATAAAAAAAACTAAGTTACAGGGAAAAAATATTTACATGTACTGACACTGATTTCATGTATGTAAATATTGACCAAGAACTCTCTTTTTATGGGAAAAAATGCCCACAAGGCTGGTCTAGCGATTTCTGATGAGATTCTTAAAATATTTATAGTTGTATTTGATTGATCAGTGTGATAGAATCCTTTATGCGGGCGTTTTATGGAATGCGTAAGAGGGTAGTATATTTTTGTGTAAGGGTGTTGTTTTTTATTCATCTTATCCACAGAGAATCCTGATTTGATGATGCATTTGTATTAATATATGAATTATTTATTAATACTTAAGTATTAAAATGTTATACTACAAATATACTTAGAATAAATCGATGTACGCATTGTATAATTCAACTTTTAATTAATTAAAAGTTATTAATTTATTTTATTGGATTATGATAAAAGGATCATCCGTATAAAAAAATCATTGAAAATTTAATTTAATTTTTATTTTTTTGAAAAAAAAAAATACAAATTAATATTTTATTTATTTTTATACTTTTAGGAAAATCTTAAAAAGGTACGTATCAATAAAAATATATATTAATTTATGAATTAATACCAAACCACTCAAACTTGGTAAAAATTTTAAATTAATTAATGTTAAAGTTTTTAATCTATTTTCTTGGCATCTATGTTGCATTAACATTATTTTATTTTACCTTATCGTTACTAAGTATTAGTTTCAGTGATTTCATTTTACCTAATAATATATATATATATATAGGTGTTCAGTAAGTAAAGAAACATATTTCTATTGTACTCATTGTTTAGAACAATTAACCTGTATTTTTATTTTTACTCTTCTTCTTCTTCCTTGCCTTAATTCCAACTACTCGGGGTTGGTCACCCTTATCCTAAATTTCCACTTGGCACGATCTCCTACATTATCTACGCTCACATCAGCTGTCCTCATATCTCATTTAATAGCATCCCTTCATCTCGTTTCTTTACTTACTGAACACTCTATATATAGCTTATACATTAGCACGCATCAGACACTAGCGCATAAATGAATGGTGTTTTTTTTAAATTTTTTATTCATTTATTAATTCTATTAAAATTTAAGGCTATTGAAATGTCGCTAAAAGAAGTAAGCATGCTATCACATTTTTAAGCAATTTTTTTTCTATCAAATAGAAATAAAATCTGAGCCTATTATAAATGTGCTTATAATATTTTTTTCTCAGAATGAAAATATGACAACAAAAAAGGTACGTATAGTAATATTAACATAAAAATCAAATGTACGTCATGGATGTTTTAGTGCTTACTTCACTTTTTAAATAAGAGAAAAATGTTTACAAAAGTATTGATAGTTTTTATTAATTTATCATAATGTTTAATTTAACTATTTTCATTTTTTACAATAAAATTAAAATGATTAAAGATATGGTTTTTATTTTGCGAAATGGGAAGTATTTACTATTACATAATATGCAATAAAAATAATAATAATATCTATTTATATATTATATAAATAATAATAAATATTAATAAGCACGTATAAAATAAACAAAAGTATAACTATAAAACTTTAATTTAAACTTTAAAATATTCAAGTCTAGATTTGTTACTAATAATTACTCAAATTCTATAATGGGTATTGTTATAAGGTTACAAAACATTTAATTTATGGTACATTTATATATTGTATTATATAATTTTATTTATGTGACAGACTATGGACTACATTGAAGATGAAGTAAGTTTTATTTCATATAACTGTAATATATACAGGGTGATTTTTTTATCATAACCCACTCAATTACTTACAGAATAATAATAATTTAAACATTTTTTTTTTTATTATCTTTAGTTACACATTATTCTTGAATTTTTAACTATGTAATACTTTTTAAGTTCATCCCTTATGCCTTGGAAGGGGGTCAACTTTGTTTTTTTAAATGGTAACACATATTTTTAATTTAATAAAATGTTTGAGTTTTTAATTTAATAGTAAATGGCATTTGAATTTTTAATATAACTTAATTCGTTTATTAGATATAATCATTTAAAGTTTCAAATTTTTGAATTAATATACAGGTATAATACACAAGGGATTACAAATATAGGTAGCTAATTGGTTTTTTATAACATCGATATTAGCAGGTACACAGCATTGTTATTATCAATTGTAGTAAGGCACATTGTTATGAGTTTATAAATACACCAACTGACAATACAGAAAGTATATCTATTGATAATCATAATTGATAATAAACAATCCGTGACTGAGACAGCAATGTCATAAAAATCCAATTAGCTACCTGTATTTACAATCCCATGTGTATTATACATGTATATTAACTCAAAATTTTGAAACTTTAAATGTTTATATCTAATAAGCTAATAAAGTTATATTAAAAATTCAAATGCCATTTACTTTCAAATTAAAAACTCAAACATTTTTTAAATTAAAAATATGTGTTACCATTTAAAAAAAACCCAGCACAGGGGGGTCGCGGCACAGTGGTGACGTGGCATAGTTGGATTTAGTAAATGATATCTGACAGTGATTAAAATCACTATCAAAAATAAACGCTTCGATGCAAATCTTTAGATAGTGTTTAATTTTAAAAAAATTGGTGTTTTATTCCAAAAGCTACTTGATCTGCTGGTTCCTTATTAATATCTCGATAAAGATAAAGTATGTCGAATGAAAAAGGGTTTATTAAAAAATATTATTTCTCATAAAAAAATTGTGTGGATCCATAAACTTTTCAATAAGTTATAGCATTATAAAGTTAAATATAATATAAATAATAAAATCGAGAATTTTCACACGAAAATAGCATTCGGTAGCCATTTTCGCCGTGAAGACAAGTCCAGAGGTCAAATTTTTTTTTTTCAAATTAAAGTATATTACATTAGCTTTAATTTAAGATATATATAAAAGTGTCAGACCTTCCGGAACACTTTCAAAAGTTAAGTTGAAAAAGTTCTACTTTCTATATGAATTTTTTATATTTGAAGCCCCCTTGTGGGCAGGGAAATAGTCTGATTTAAAAAAAAAGTATATCCAATGAAAGATGTATATAAATACTACTTCTCATGAAAAAATTGTATTGATCCATACATTTTTTAAAAAGTTATAGCACTTTAAAGTAAAAAATGTAAATTATAAAATCGAAAATTTTCACACAAAAATAGCATTCGGTAGCCGTTTTCACCATGAAGACAAGTCCAGAGGTCAAATTTTTTTTTTTCAAATTAAAGTACATTACATTAGCTTTAATTTAAGATATATATAAAAGTGTCAGACCTTCCGGAACATTTTCAAAAGTTAAGTTGAAAAAGTAAATTTGTTGTGAAAAAGTTGTCATTTTAAATCCCCCCCTGTGGGCAGGTTAAGTGCCAGATTTACAAAAAAAAATATACCAAATGAAAGGTAATGATATTATGCATCTATATAAAAAAGTTACGGCAGTTTTTAGTAAAAAAAATTGAAAAAATTTCGAAAATTAGCGATTTTTAAATTTGTAATTTTTTTGGAGGTTTCCCCCATTTACGGGGAACGAGGGAAATTTTTTCAATTTTGAAGGGTAATGTCTTCGACTAGATACGATTTGTGATCTTTTGACGTATCGTTGAAAGAAATCCGTTCGGTGAGAGCTGAAAAAAAGTGGTAACAGACACAAAAAAAAAAAAAAACACATCATAGTAAAACCAATACCTTCTCAGCTTCGCATCGAAGCTAAAACAAAGTTGACCCCCTTCCAAGGCATAAGGGATGAACTTAAAAAGTATTACATAGTTAAAAATTCAAGAATAATGTGTAACTAAAGATAATAAAAAAAAAAATGTTTAAATTATTATTATTCTGCAAGTAATTGAGTGGGTTATGATAAAAAAATCACCCTGTATATTAGAACAAAATATAACATTTTTATAATTACAATGTTATCATCAACAGCAATATTGTAACATTATTTCTGAAATACATATTCGTGATTTTATAGTATTATTTTTATTTATTAGTGTTTAAATTAATATTTTAGTGTTAATTAATTAAAACATTTTTGAATTTAAAATATTAACCAAATGTAATCAATTCTTATTACATTTTAAGTTAATCTTAAAAATATTAAAAAGTATTTAATGATGGTTATCATTAGCATTATGATATATCATAATCGTTAATAACGTAATTTAGGGCATCCATTATCAATTTTTTTATGTAACGCTTAATTAAAATAATTATATTTTATATTTTAAAAACGAGATACCAAATATACAGAATGTCCTACCCTAAGTTTTGACATAATTAATAACTTTTGATCTAGAAAATTTTTGCATTACTTTTTTTTTAATTACAATTACATTTTTGTACCATGTTAAAATCATATATTTTATTTTTTGTCTTTAAAATAAATACTGATAAACCACCGACTCGAAAACACCTCAATGGTCGGGGTACCCAGTATTTTCGCCTAAGTGGACACGACTTGCTTTTACTTAAACAAAGGACACAATATTCTGGTTACTTCAAATTCCCCGTAGACCAAGACCAGACACGCTTCTCCAAACCATAAACTCGTGGATGGGCATCCAAATCCACCTTTGATATTTAAGTGACGATCACGGAACTCTAGTTGTGGGCTTTCAAGTTGAGGCACTCACCGTCCGTCATAGGATCGTCCCAGCATAGGTGCCAAACACATACTCGCCGGACGCCACGACGCGCAACAATTTCGATCGCGTTTACCGGTTATATACAAGTGGCGCTACAAATGATCGGCGGCCAAACAAATACATTTTTTATTATTTAACTTTATCGAATTATAAATAGATATTTTTTAGTTATTTTCTTACAACGAATTTTAATTAGTCGGTAACAGCTCTAGGATAAGCACTTATTGATTCACAAGCAATAAAATATATTGAGTATATATGCACTGGTGTACGTATATTCTGCACGCGTACCATAACTATAGTATGTTTTAATGCTTTCAACTCAATAAGTATTTTTCCTAAAGTTTTTATGGACAAAACATCATTTTTTTTATAAGAAAACAACTGAAAAATGTTTATTTTAAAAATAGCAAAATTAAAATAACCAAAATAAATTATTTTGTAATATCGAAAAATAAAAAAAAAAATGTATAATTTCTTTTATTAAACATAAATAATAATAAAAAATGCCTTTAAAGTAGTTCAAAACTATCAAAATTATTCAAATCAAAATATTTTCCGAATCAAATGTTATTAAAGATGTCAAAACCTTGTGGGACATCTTTATAGTTTGGCTGAATGATTGACATTGGCTTAATATTGAAAAATTTCCCTAAAAAAACCTTTTTTGAAAATCATTTGTTCACAATACATTTTAATTATGTATTATTTGGTTATATTGAAATGGACATAAAATCGCCTATTTCAAGAAGGAAAATTGATGTTTTTGAAGAGCAATATTTTCGATGAGGATTTGTTAAAAAAATTCTTTACTATTTCTATAATTATTGAAAGAAGTTGTTATTTTACAAAGTAATCCATTTATTGCAACCTTCAAAACTACTTGTAAACAAATGTGGTTTCGAAAATTTTCGTTTGGCTTTTTTAGTTATACATATATCTCGATTTAAAATTATTTAAGAACTATTTTGGTTTATTTCTTTAATTTTATATGCGTGTCAACTATACATTTTATTATAACATGAATACAATAAAATTAAGAAAATTATTGATCTATATAACATTTGGACGAGTACTTTAGAAATTATTCACATTTTTATACCTTG
This sequence comes from Daktulosphaira vitifoliae, assembly GCF_025091365.1. Lineage (NCBI taxonomy): Eukaryota > Metazoa > Arthropoda > Insecta > Hemiptera > Phylloxeridae > Daktulosphaira > Daktulosphaira vitifoliae. Next base: position 44,646,204 of record NW_026099573.1, read on the forward strand.
GTCGAAGAGAGTGCCGTTGAGAAATTTTTAATGCTAGAATTTGTCATAGTCACTCTTTCACTTAAGTCAATTTAATGTGCAAATAACTTCAGAAATACTGTTCCGAATATTGTATCCATTAGTTTTTTTTTTTAATTAGACCATTTTCTATTTTACATGATTGTTAAATATGTAAGATGTCATTTTAAAAATAAAGTTGACGGCCTGTAAAATATCAGGTGCACGACTCACGTCGCAATAAAGTAGTCATCGAAGTCGTTTATTATTGATGAGTAATAACAGATTATTTTCAAAAAGGTACCGAAAAGACAACACATAATTAATAATAATCTTTGCATAATAACGCGACACTTTCATTGGCTTCGGCGACGCGGTGTCCGGCATGGTCCTCGGGCGTCAAAAAGTTAACAGCGTTGATGGTGACGGTTCGTCGTGTCCGGTCGTGCGATACGTCCACACACGTTTAGGATGTACGTTTCAGTGGCGTACATCCTCGACGTTATCACTTTGACGACGGGAAAAAGACTCAACGAATCATTTGCGGAGAGTCGTCGTCGGCCATGCGGCACATGCTGGACTTTACACTGTGGCGTATGGCACGCGGTGTTGGTCAGTCAAATACTCATAGTATGACGACGGCTAATAAATGTGGCGTCGGTAATGGAGCTCGGTGTATCACGAAGCGACACGAAACCGTTTCACAGGAATGAACCAAAATAGTTTTTAATAACTCGAAATTGAGAAATATAGTTAAAAAAAAAATGTTCTGAGTTATTTTTAATTGAGTTAGTTAAATGGATCTCTATATAGTGAAAACATTGAATATTTATTTTGTTGTTAATAATAATAAGCTTCAAATTATTAATATAAATAATTTTTTTCATTTGTAGAAAAAATTAAACGAGGTATGTACCGATAAACTGTAAATGAGTTTACAAAATAATATCAAAACATAGGAATTTAATTAAAATGTGTTAATTAATTCATGTTAAAAAATTTTTTGACTTAAAAAAAAAATGTAGATACTTATAGTTTGATTAATTTTACTTAATGTTATTAAATATCAGTTTCAGTGATTTCATTTTACCTAATAAATAAAATGTTTACCTGATATAATTATGGAATTTAAAATTAAAAAAAATAATTTTCATAATGTATGTATTTAGATTTTTAAACTATACTGAAATTTCACTTTTTATTTATTATTAAGATATTTTCGATATTGTCAGAGATTTCTCCCCCACAGCTTACCAGGGTTTGTAATACATGTTAAAAAAAAATCTCCTTTAAAACTTAAGTAAAGAATTTATACGTTTAAAGCGGTTAAACTGAAATGTAAATTTTGAAATTTTTGGCGTTTTAAACACGCAGTGTTTTAAAATTAAGCAATTCCGGGTAGAGTGTTTCTCTAATTATTTTATAATTACTAATAAACGATTATTCTAATGATATGACTTCGCGAAATATGTGACGAATGATAAACCTTCGAAGTCATGATAACCGCATCAGACACTGCCGCGTAATTGACTTAGGCCCTATGTTCCATTTTTTAAATTATTTCATTCTCTTATTAATTTTATGTTTTAATTTAAGGCTATTGAAAAATCTCTACAAGAAGTAAGCATGATGATAAATTTTTTCAAGTAGATTTTACAAAACCTATTTTTAAAGTATAAAATCGTATCGCAATATCAATTACGTTCCCTGGATTTTTATGTTTACTTTTGTTCAAATTAAAGCTGAAAACGCAGCAATAACAATTTTCCAGATGTTAGGCATTTACAATTAAAAACTAAATAATTATTGCTTACAATGTTTTTTTTTCAGAACCATAAAATACCAACAGATACGGTACGTATAGCGATAAAAAACTTAGAAATTAATATATAGGTTGTTTTACACGAGGCATCTAGACTGTACGACGACTAGTTCTGCACCGCACTAAATTGACGTCTTGTCTCAATCTTGTTTGATCGTTATTATAGGAGCAGGTTAGAGGGGAAGGAGTTAAGTGGGTAAATGCCGGCTAACCACATATCCAATAAATGACACAAAATTAATAATTAAATAACAAATAATAAAACATTTTTTTCTAAAAGAACACGAACAGCTAACTTTTATATTATATAATAGGTAATATTTACCAATAACATTACATAAATAAGACATATTATAATAAGCAAATTATTTCACTACAAGTAAAATAAATAAATGTTTGACTATAAAAATGTATTTCAATAACAAATAAATTTACATTGATTTCTATTGCTAAAATTTAAATCGTAGTTGCTATTTGATAGCCAAAATACAACTATATTAAATAATAATTTAACTAATTTCCTATTGGGTTGAGTGTTGAGGTGTGGTGTGGCGAAGTGGATTATTTGCCACTTTAGCGCTGGTGTTTAGCTGCGTTGTTTGCTGTTGATTTCTGGATGGGTGACCATTTGAGAATTTTACCAGTGACACATACCTTAACCCCAAACTGGGTGTCTCAGCCGTAATGAGGCTACGCCAGGTCGACAACTAGTAGTGTAAAATTTTGTCAAATTTTTAAAATAGTGCAAACCCCAAAAGTTGGATAAGACCCTATGGTGATTATGATAATGACTAATTATTCTAGTGTTGTATAATAACAGTATTATTTATTAAAAAATATTATTTACTCATATTTTATTATTTAGTTACGTGATCTGACAAATATTGAAAAGGTAGGGACTACTTCAATAATTAATAAATACATTTTACGTAACATTATAAGTTAAATGTATTATGTATAATTTAATGTAAAAACAATAAATACAAAATATCTACTTTAAAGATAATTGTTTATTTTTCGGAAATGTTCAATTATATTAAACTAATATATAAATATTTTAAATGATTTAAAAATTAATAAATTTTAATTTTTGTTATAACATACATTGTATATTTTAATGTTATTCTATTAAATAATTTCTCGTTATAATTTATTGTAGGAACTTTTAGATCTGGTGAGTTTGATGACTTATAATAAATAATAAAATTAAAAATATTATTAATTGTAAATATAAGGGGTTTGAACATATCATACTAACCCCATATATTGGTTTTGTAAGAACATTTATTACTATGTTCTTACCACTTATATTACACACGTTTTATTTCTATTTATTTAATTCGTAATACATATTAATTGGCATAGAGGGAGATGCTGATGTGACAATTCTACTTGTCTATAGCCCGGAGCTACTGACGTCGAACTAACAAAGGGCTGTTGTGTTTGAGTGGCCGTTATAGACATAGTTTTCAATACTATCACTTTCGTCTTATTTATATTATTTATAACTTAACTTGTTTTATTTAACGACCCGTCTATCGCCAATTGTCATCATAGCCAACCAACTCCGTCTTGGATATACCTACTAACCAACTGTACTAGGATTCAGGTCAGACGTATTGTATATTACATATAACTTATATTTACTGAACATCTAAAATATAACTTTACTTTATCGTTTACGTAAAACAATAGTCTAATTTTATTTAATAATCTATCCCCTGTAACTAAGGCACACGATTGCCTGTGTCTCCTTCAGGTAATTAAAATTCATTTAAGGAGATAGGGACGATATTTGGACAGACGTTGGGTAGCTTCCGATTCTTGGTTTTAACCAAGGTCCTCAACTATTAAACAAGCCCCTAACAGTTTGTTAAGTTTTATATTGATAAAATATACATTTTAAGTCATAGTTACAATAACTAATTATTTTAATTCTATGATTAACAACTATACTATAATGGAAACATTTGGTATATTGACATTATAAAATTAAAGGATAACACAATATAAACTAAATAACTAGAGGTACTTTTAATTCTTTAATATTAGTTAGTGTGATAATATTGGAATTAAAATTATCCTACGTTGTTCTTCGATTTAATTTTTAAATTGTTTTAGTGTCTCACAGAGTTGGTAAGTATTATTTGAAAGCAATTAAAAATAAATAAACACATGCACAATTGGTAAAAAATCTGACAGATAAATTCTAAGATGGTTTAAAAAAATTATTTAAAGAATTGTATATTTCTCGTCTTTATAATCAATAAATCCGAGTAATTTTAATAGATTAGACGCCATTTAACATAATGAGTTGCTAAATTTTTTTAGAATTATTCTACTTACTTAATACTTCAGATTTATCAGTTACAAATCAAAAACCTCAATTAATTTTTTGTAAGACTCTTTTGTTCAAACTTCTATAACTACATTAGTTAAAATTTTCTGACTAAAGTTTACTTTCCTATATTGGTGAAGTAATTAAAAATAAAAAATAATTTTTGATGATAATTCATTCTTACTTTGATTTAAGTTTTAAATTATAACTTATGTTTGACATTAAAATATTGTTTTATTATATTATTTGTTTCAGAGTCAGGATGGTAAAGTATGTGTCATTTTTATTTTTATACAAAATTTTACAATAGATTGCTATTTGATATATAATTAATATTTTAATTAATATATTATCTGATACATTAATCCATTGCACTTAATATTGTAGATTTTTCTGTTCCTTTTGGCATAAGTAATGGCTTAGAGGACGTTAAACATTAATAAATCAATTTAATTAAACAAATTAAATAACATTTTGACAAAACTATATTAATACATAAATAAATTTAACAATTTAATTTATTAATTAACACATCAATTTTAATTAATTTATTCTGTTATCGACAAATAAGACAATCGTTAAAAGTTTACTTTTTTTCAACCTATAATAAATAGTTAATAAAATATTTTTCTATGTAGAATCAATTAAATTTTAAATAAATAATGATTAATTATTACAAAATTAATAAATAAAAAAAATTGACTTTTTATATATAATACATATTTATTTATCAGAAGTTTTTTTTTTAATTTTCCATTAACAATATTTTTAATGTGTAATGATTAATAATTTTTTTGAATTATTTGGCCTCTCCACATCACAATTACGAATTATACTAAAAAAATCACTTGAATATATAAAAGTGGACATGAAATTGCCTACTTTAAAAAGTAAAACGCATTTCTTAGAAAATAATAATATGTCTCCTATTGAAAGCAATTAATAATTGATTTTTCAACAAAGATTAACCAATAGATACATACAAATTAACTAGCATATAAAATAGAAAATAACTTATCAACTGGTTATTTATATTTTTGCACTTAGTTGGAAGGGAGATTCTGACTGAGAAATGTTTAATGTTAAAAAAGCACATACTTCATTCTATACTTTAAAATAATAATAACTCTTAAGAATTTATGAGTACTAGTCCAAAAATTGGTATCAAAAATTTCTTTTCTTAAACAGTTATTTTATATTCTAGATAAATACACATTTTATAATTTATAAAATTATAGCTGTCACTCTATAAGATATAAAGGATGAATCGAAAAAATACTCAAGAAATATATGTAAAAAAAAAAATTATTGTGACATGGTGGATTCTTTTATTAGTGAAATTATTTTTAACTGAGTGGGTTTTGATAAATATAGTAAAAGTATATAATAGTATAGTATAGTATATTATAACAATATAGTAACAGTCTTAATAAATATTATTATATATAATTTTTTTGTTTATTTTAATTATTTTAGAATAAATTAAATGAGGTATGTACCGATAAAACTTTAAATTATAATATGATTATAACAAAGTTATAATTGCAAAATAATATCAAATCACTCATACTAAATTAAAAATTTTAATAATTCACGTTAGATTTTTTTGTTTTTTTTTTGAACATTTTCAAACACTATCAATTTGTTAAAATATTTATTTTCTTAAAATTTTTAGTGTCTTTAATTTTCTTAATTTTAACACAACTTTAGTTACTAAGTATCAGTTTCAGTGATTTTATTTTATCTAATATAATATTTAGCTGATACAGCATTCGATTTATGGAATTTAAAATTAATATATTAATTTTATGTAATGCATAATTCTAGGAAAATGTTCTAAGTGCTAAGCCCCTTAAAATATAAAACAAGCATAGTGCCTTATTAATAGACAATTATTTATTCGTGTGTGAGACATACCGGGACTTTATGATTCAATAACGTACTGAGTTCTTCATTCAATCAAATTAAAATTTCTACAATGCGTCTATATCGTTTATGGAATATATTTGATAGTTGATTTTTAATTGTTGTTTTAATTGTCAAAAAATGATATTATTTTAGTTTTTAGCACACGTTTTACGTTCGAAGGCATCACGTATATTAACACATTTTTTTCCCTATCATTAGTGTATTTTGTTTATTTCATCATTCATAGTATGTTTCTTGTAATTTGTTTTTTATAAAAACCTGTGTGACGGAATCGTATGCTTCGTCGGAGGTTTTGTAGAATATATAAGATTAGATCTACGGATTAAAAAATGTAGTTGACACCAGTGTAATCTCATTTAATCGTAAGAGAAAATATACCTTTAGTTCACAACTTTTATAACACAGAAAGAGACAAAAAGAAAAAAATAACTAACGATTGAATTGCTATGAAGATATTTAGTCAAATAAAAAAACCATATTTCTAAATATTTTATAAATAATTCGTTGTTAATTTATGAAAACTTTAATATTATAATACAAACAAACAGTTAAAACAATCCTGTTTGGACCTCAAAGACTTCTAATCCACAGCATAACAGTGTTATTAATATATGTTAAAAAAAATCCTCTTTAAAACTGACACGGCCACGGCGTTGCCAACCGTTTGACACCCCGCGGTCGTGTCCGCTCCTCCTCAGCCACCGCTCAACTATAAACCGGACCGTTACACACACGCGTTATTGTCGTGGTTTAAAGTCCAATAAATGCCAAGAGTCGAATACCCACCGCAATAAGTAAGTCATCTTCGCACCTCCGTGTCGTCGATTATTGCGCCTTACCGAATCGCTGTCGATTTTTTTAAATACATATTAAATATATTGTCATCTTATTCTTTTTTTTTGTTTGTGACTATTTTTCTAAAGAGAACCAATATACGGCTTCACGCTACTTTGTCGTAAACAAGAAAAACCCGGGTCATACTTGATTTTTTTTGTGTTCTACGACGTTAGTCGCTGCAAAACTCAAGTAAAGAGTTTTAAAGCGTCCCATAAGACCAATGTAAATTTAGAAATTTTTAATGTCTCTAACACTCAATGTATAAAACGTAACAATCCTGGTCTCGGTAAAATAATTATAAACCATGAATTCCATGTAGAGTAATTCTCTGATTACTTTATAATTATTAATAATATACGATTATTCTAATGATCTCAGATAACGCCGCCTAATTGTTTTAGACCCTAAGTTCCATTTTTTAATTTCATTCATTCACTTTTTAATTAAATGTTTTGATTTAAGGCTATTGAAATATCTCTAAAAGAAGTAAGCATGATGAACAATTTTTATAATTTTTTTTAAGCAAAAATTTGTAAAATTTCAAGTATAACAAAATATACTGATATTCTGTAATTTTGAAATTTGAAAAAATTTATTTTTAAAGAATACAATTCTTAACGCAATAACAATTAAATTTCCTGAATTTTTATAATTACTCTTGTCTAATTAAAAGTTGAAAATTAATCAATGACGATTTATCAGATGTTTAGTTATTTACAATTAAAATTTAAATAATTATTGCTTACAAAATTTTTTTTTTCAGAATCATAAAATATCAACAGATGGGGTACGTATAGTAATTAAAATTAAAAAATTAATATGATCTACATATATAATCTATATCTTTGTAATCTATATAAACGGTTCGTGTTTATTTTATTTTTAAAATAAAAAAGAAATTGTATTATTTATTATTATTTTTTTTAATGTTTCGTGCTATTTAATTATACAACTAATTAAAAAATTCAAACAAGTACAAAAGTAAAAAAATATTTATTTTACAATAATATTAACACTATTAAGGATATAGTTATTATGTAGAGGAGCACGAACAACTAACTTTTATTACACACAATAGATAAATTCACAACTCCCGACGTGTAACTTAATTTTAACGACGGCTTTGTGACGCCATTACTTGACTCACAAGCGCAAAAGTAATATACACCTTTACAATAGCCCATAAATATTGAATTGTGCACATTGGACTCACACACGTGGTTGGACTAGCAGACGTCCACACAACACCCACCGCCAGCACCGCTACTTTTACCGCGAACATCGCAGATCTGACAATTAATTTTGTGACCGAGATCTTCGATAATCTGTACTATGACGTACTTCCAGGGCATGACTTCCTGATGGATCAGAAAGTTACTTGGGATTATGCTGCATGTACAATTCATCTGGGCGCAAACCATCGTACTAACTGGAAAGCAAGCGCGATTCACACTCCCCACAATAGATCTGGCAAAATTAGATGTAGCAGGCGACCCACATACGCGTGAATTATTAGCACAGATAGTGAAAAACTACGCTGCGTTTCTTTTTTTTTTTATTGGTACAGTGGGATGCACACCGCTTATCGAACACTCATTATATTAACACCCAACCGCAAAGCACGTACCGACTACTCACCCACTTTACTGGTGCCAACAGAGACGACACCACCACCCCTCCCATCAAACGTGGAGGAGACATCGCCTTCGACATTAACAGCAGAAATAATAACACAGTAAGGCAACATCATCCAAATTAGTAGCAATGAAACAGCAGAGGAACCAATGGAATTGGAATACACGTACTCAACCCCTAGAACACTTATCGAACAGCGTAAGTTTTACGACTTTCACTCCAATACGCGGTTATAATAATTAAACATGACCTATATTCTATCCGCTCTGCGCGTTTATCCAACTAGCCTTCAAGTAGACCTGTTTCTTGACGGGGTATTTGACACGACCCTGCGTCGATTCGTGGTACACAGTACACTGAGATCCGCATCACCTTTTTGGCTGTCGCCATACTATGGGTACTTGGTAGTTTTACTGACTCGCACCGCGTGCCTATGCCACAGCGCAAAGTCCAACAAGTGCTGCACGGTCGACTCCCCGCAAATGATACGTTGAGTCTCCTTCCCGTTGTCACAGTGACAACGTCGGAGATGAACGCCACCAACTGAACTAACTAGGAAGGTATTAGTTTTACTATGATGTGACTTTTGTTTGTGTCTGTTCATATCTGGAATATTATTGTCCAACGATAAGTCAAAAGATCAAAAAATACATCTTGTTAAGATATTAAGCACTGAAACTAACATTAATTAATTTATGTGCTGATCTTTTTATTTTAACACATTTGCAACACAATTTCATGATCATCAAATATATAAATTTCTTACATTACATTAATTGATCTAAAATAAAGCCTATATCAAAAAAGTATCTCAAAAAAAAAAATCTTTCACATTTTATTATAACATAATATATTTTAAGCAATAAAGGAGTTTTAATGCAATAACATTTCATTATTACCAATGATTTACCTAATTCACTAATGATTAATGTTGTATAATGACAAATGTTATTTATTAAAAAATATAATAATTTACTTGTAACTTTTATTTAGCCAAGTGAAATGACGCACTTAGAAAAGGTTTGAAACACTTTAATAGTTAATAAGATACATTTTTATGTATACTAACAATTAAATAAATTATGAATTATCAATGTAAAAGCATTAAATATCAAAATCCACTTTAAAAATAATTCGTATTTATTTTTATTTTTTTTTAACATTAATTGTATATTTTATTTTTATTCTATTAATAAAATCCTTTTGTTTTATTGTAGACTCTATTAGATCTTGTGAGTTTGTTGGCTTATAGTATATAACTAAATTAAAAATATTATTAATTGTTATTATCACTTAAATTGGTATTATCTTGTCAATGTTTAAGTGTAAAAAGTGAGGCGTTCTGCTTGATCAAATCTTTATGCATGAATGGGTTAAGTTTCATATTGACAAAATATTTTAAATATTATAAATATATTTAAAATCATTAATTACAATAATGAATTAATTATAGTTTAATAAGTAAATAACAATATAAATATAAAATTGTAATTTTCAAAATAGTATTATCCTTAGTTGTTCCCACATATAATTCTCGAATTTTTTTATTTTAGTGTCTCAAAGATTCGGTATGTATAGTTTAAAACTAATAATATATTAAAAACAAATAAACTTAAACCTAATTGAAAAAAATGTATTAAAAAGTCCAAAAGCTAAATTATATTTAAATATTTTTAAAAACTATTTTCATAATGTAAAACAAACATTTTTCACATATTAGAAATTTCTTCAAGCAAAATAAAATTCATATTGCTTGAAGTGCTTGAGGATATATCCATGTTTTCAGTTGGTTTCTGACGTTTCGGACTCATTGCAGAATCCATCACTCTGAAGATGGCCTCTGCAATGAGTCCGAAACGTCAGAAACCAACTGAAAACATGGATATATCCTCAAGCACTTCAAGCAACAAGACAATCCATGAAAGCATTCATATTAACACATTCATAAAATTCATATTGTCTAAGTTTTAAATATGTAAATTAAAATTCATCTTTTTAACACGCTTATATTAGTTTCACTTGTATGTTTGTTGTGAGTTGTGGGATGTTTGTAACTTTCCACGCGCACAAGACTAGACTGTCGTAACGCATTCACCCCACCCCGCTCTACAGTCATCGAAAATAATATTTTCCAACCCGCGTCATCAATTATATATATATATGTAAATAAATTTTTATTGAGACACGGCCCCGTCACTCGTACTACCTTTATCAGCCGTCGCCCTACTAATAGTATAAGTGACCATACGCCACGTTGTAAAGTCCAGCAAGTGCCGCACGGCCGACGATGACCCGCCGCAAATGATACGTTGAATCTTCTTCCCGGTGTCAAAGTGTCAACGTCGATGATGTACGCCACCGGCTCCTGGCGTGCCGCACGACCGAACCGATCCGCATCCGCGTACCGTCGCCATTAACGCTGCTAACTTTTCGACACCCGAGAATCTTGCCGGAAACCGCCTACGAAAGTGCCGCGATATACGAAGATTATTTTAATTTTGTCCAATTCGTATAAAATATATAAATATATAGCGTTATAATTTTCTTTTTAATTTCTTCAATATATTAACATACGAATAAAATAATCTATAAAATCGAATTAATTTCTAAATAATTCATATTAATGAATATTTGTTTTTACTACAATTCTATTGTACAAATAAGAACAACTAATATAAAAAAATTAAGTTCTATATAACTGCGTTTTGAGTTTTGTATTTAAACATTTTTGTGTTTATTTAAAGCACCAAGGTTTTTAGAAGTTTAATAAATTCTGTTGACATATTGGTTATGAACATTTTTACCCACATTTTTGGTGTCCCAACTAATAAGCAGTTATTTTTGGGAAACAAAGTAATGATGCACAATTACGCGAGTTTTTTCCAAATAAATATTTCAGTATGGGGCCAAAGCTCAATAGTTACGCTAACCTGAACGGTGCTGCTTTCTTTGGATGTGGGAGCCGTTTCTCAGCTACCTCCCCGGAATCGAACCCTGATTTCCCGTTACCCATTACAACCATGATATTGATAGTAACTACTATCATAACATGAAACTAAAAAGTGAAAAATAAATATAGTTTAAAAAAACTAAAATAACACCCTTTTAAAGTACATCGAACTAAAAAATTAAAAATAATTTTTAAAATAAGCTTAAAACAATAATGAACGAAAAATACTAGTATTATTGTGATAAAAGCGTGGGTGCTTTGTGTCATATTTTTTGTATATTGAGCGCCCGATGCTTTTATCACAATAATACTAGTATTTTTCGTTCATTATTGTTTTAAGCTTATTTTTAACTTTTTAGTTCAATGTACTTTAAAAGCGTGTTTTTTTAAACTATATTTATTATTAAGTAAAAATGTGTCATTAAAATAGATTAGGAGTTATTTGGTACAATTTTACATATTTTGGAGATTATCCATAATACTTCAGATTTATCTATTACGAATTCTATATCACCTATTGGTAAGAATAGTGAAAAAACTAAAAAAAAATAAAATGTTTACAAGTGAATAAATACGAAGTAGACAGAGTCATCAAAATGTGGTTAGACACTTATTTTCATTAATTAATGAACATTTAAAATTTTTTGGTTTTTGAATCTCAATAATTAGATGTGGTAAAACGTTTTTTTCATTCTTTCAGGGTTAAAAAATCTTAAATTAATTTTTCTTAAACCAGAACCTTAATTTTTTTCTTGAAAATATTATAATTAGTAAAATTATAATATAATAAAAAATTGTAAGAATAAAATTGTTTATAATTTTTTTTCCTATCATATTATCAAGTTAAAAATTGGAATTCCTATTTAAGTAAATAATATTTAAGAATTTTTATTCTTTAAAAGATAAAAAAAAATTATTTAATTACATATAATTATCGAGTTTTTAAACTTTATATATTTGCCATTTACAAAAATAAAAAAATGTTCTTTAAGAAAATGAGTGTCCTACTAAATTTTAATCAATCTGTATACTAGTTAAAACAAGTTAATTTTTCGTAAGACTCTCATAAGCTAATATATCTACATTATAAAACTTTCACTGAGTTAAAATTGTACTCTTTATTCACATTTATGCAAAAATAACATTTATGAATCATTATTCCTAGTAGACGGCTTTTATATACCGTTATTTCATTATTATCTAAATAAAATTTTTAAATTATAACTTTAATTTGAAATATTATATTATTTTATGAATTATTTGATTTAGAGCTTAATTGGTAAAGTATGTGTCATTTTTATTTTAATATTAATTTAAGTTTTAATTGGAGCTTGATATTTTATGTATACGTTGATTAAATTATGTAGGCATTTCTGTTCTCACTTGCATAAATCATAGCTTCTAGAGAGAAGGTTAAACAATATTAGTTTAATTTAAAAAAATATATCAAATAATAGTTAGACAAAATAAGATAATAAATTATTTATTTATTTAATTAAATCATTAATATTCATGTATTATATTTCTAAGCACCAAAGCCTTAAACCTCTTTTCTAAAGTCGATAATTTCTCAAAACTGAGACACAAAACCATAATTGCAAACAAATTTAATTTTATCCTAAAACATTATTTATTTTCATTCATAATAAGTTCAGATATTGTAGTACGTACAAGTCATATAAACATATTATAATAATAATGAAATGTATCAGTAAATACATCTAGTACATTTATATGTCAAAATAATGAGCTCTATGTATAAATTAGTAATTTATTCTAAAATAATATTATTATAATAACTTTTTTAGAAACGAGTTCTGGAATTATTGAAAAAGGTAAGAAATATAATTTAACTACACTACTTTATATTTAGAAATCAATTTTTATAGTGGTGATCTTGGAAACTATTGAATATTTTAAATTTTCATTAAAGGAAAAATTATTTGATTAAAATAACTCTAAAATAACATACAGTATAGATAAAAGTTTATTTTTCAATTCTTCATAGTGAAAAAACCTATTTGAATTAAAAAAAATTGGTTAGATAGAGCCACAAAAAAAAAAAACTAATGTTAGTTTGATAATGCGATAGAAAAAATAATTTCAAACAATTTTATTCATATAATATTTTATATTCGATCATCGATTACGTTTTGATTCCAAGTAAAAATTATACATTAATTTGGTTTTCATAATATCAGAGGTATTATGTAGTATAGTACAGTCATTCATAGTGATTAGACTTGTGTTTCATAATAACTTATTCATGTTATAAATATATACACTTTCTTATAGTTATTATTTTAAATCTCTATACAATAAACAAAATATGAAAAAATCACCAACGTCGTCTTCGATTACTATTAATGGTGGAACTACTGAAAAACTTAATCAACTTATTGAGATGTTTAATGAACTTAAACACTCTCAAAATCAAATTATAAAATCTGTAAATGCATGTCAGGAAACTATTAAATCTCAAGGCACTAATTTTCTTTCTTTAGAAACTAAAATTGTCTTGTTAAGCAATAAGCTAATTTCTTTAACAGAAGAAAATAATTTATTAAAAGAGAGAGTTCAGTTACTTGAAACAAAACTTTCTTCTGAATGTACTCAGACCTCTTCAAATCAAGAAAACTTGTTTTCTGAGTTCATGGATCGGCAGTATAGGGCTCGAAACATTATATTATTTAATGTACCTGAAGTTTCTACATCTGTCTCCGATCAACAAAATCATAATGACTACATTGAGGAAATGTGTTGTCAATATGAATGTCTCAATTAAACCTATATCTGCTCACCGCTTGGGAAAGATCTCGAATAAGCCTCGTCCTATCAGATTAATTTTACCTTCACCTTCCGATGTTTTTCAAATTTTGAAAACTAAACGTGAGCTGAGTAATCTAGAAAAATTAAAAAATATTCGGTTTTCATCGGATCAAACTCTCCAACAACGTAAACAATATTCTTCAGTAAATGCCGAATTGAAATTACGTAAAGCCGCTGGTGAGACTGATTTGTTCATAAAATTTGTTAAAAATTGTCCGACTATTTCAAAAAACGGTCAGGCAAATCGACGACTTTAGCGGAATTATCTATCTACTACCAGAAAATTCGCGGTATTAATACTAAATTAGATTTGTTTATCCGCAATGTTGCTCTCTGTGATTATGATGTTATTGTATTAACCGAAACCTGGCTTTCTAATGATGTTGCTGATGCCGAACTTGGACTTTGTACACGATATTCTATTTTTTGATGTGACCACTGTAGTACCCGTGGTGCTATGATGAGAGGTTGTGGCGTTCTAATAGCAGTCAAAAACTAGTTTCATGTCATAGAATATCTCTCTTGAATAACTCTATTGAGCAATTATATGTAAATATTAATTTTAAGTCATTTTCTTTGATTCTTGGAGGAGTTTATATACCTCCCACATCTGATATTAATGTTTATAATATTCATACTAATACTCTTGATCTTTTATTAACTAACAATAATAATTGTAAATATTTTATTTTGGGAGACTACAATCTTTCTAGAATAAATTGGCAGTCGATTAATGGCACCATTGTTCCCAGCTTATCACACTTGAGTGATCTTGAATCTAATATCTTAGCTAGCTTATCTTATCTAAACTTAATGCAATATAATTTAATTTATAACCGTTCTGGATCACTACTTGATCTTGTTTTTTCTAATATTTATAATGTTAATGTAAAATCCGAACTATGTCCACTTCTACCACTTGATTCCATGTACCACCCTACTTTGAAAATTGAATTAGCTATTTCTCCTGTAGAATGTTTATCTTACTCTGAACAAATTTATGATTTTTTTAATTGCAACTATGATAATATCAGGTCCAGTATTGCTTCGTAAGACTGGAATGGCATATTTAATAGTCTTAATATAAATGAAGCAGTCAAAGTTTTTTATAATATATTCATAATAATTAATAAATTCTGTCCACTTAAAACTATACATTCAAGTAAACACCCTCTGTGGTTTAGTAATAACTTAAAAAAATTAATATATAACAAAAAAATTGCTCATAAAATTTATAAACAATTCCCAACTCAGATAAATAATAATAAATTTTCTAATTTGCGCGCTCAATGTAAATTACAAAACAATACTGATTATACAAATTATACAAATTATATAATAAAAACACAAAACTCAGTTACTAGTAACCCTGAACTATTTTGGAAATTTATTAAAAATAAACGATCTAATCACTCACTCCCCAGCTCTATGTTGTATAATGATAAAATTATTTCTGGTGGTGAAGATTTAACAAATTGTTTCGCTAAATATTTTTCAGATAACTTTAATCGTTCATCAAACTCACATATCATGTTAGAAACTCATAGTACACCCTCTATTGATCTAAATACGTGTATACTGACACTTAGTGATGTTTATACTGCACTTTGTAAAATAAATAAAAAAACTTGTTCCGGTCCTGATAACATTTCAAATATATTTTTTACGTAATGCAAATTTGTTTTGTCCGTTCCTGTATTGTATCTATACAATAAATCCTTAGCTGATGGCATTTTTCCTAACTACTGGAAAACTTCTTATATTTCTCCTGTTTTTAAAAATGGGGATTCAAACATTGTAAATAACTATCGTCCCATTTCAATTACATCTATCATTCCAAAAATCTTTGAAAGCATTGTATATAAAAAAGTATTTCCAATATTAAAGTGTGCAATAAATGAGGAACAACATGGATTTATGTCTGGTAGGACTACTACTACCAATCTCCTAATTTTTCAACAGTATATAATGGATGCATTTAATTTAAATTCTCAAGTTGATGTCATATATACTGATTATTCAAAAGCTTTTGAAAAAGTTGATCATAGCATACTTGCTACCAAATTATACCATGTAGGGCTACTTAATCCTTTTTACTCTTGGCTTATATCTTTTCTATCCGATAAAAAACAGGATGTAAAATTTAAAAATTTAAATTCTTTTTTATATGATGTTACTTCTGGTGTGCCTCAAGGTTCTCACTTGGCTCCCCTTCTTTTTAATATCTTTGTTAATGATTTTCGCCCTATCAATTCAAACGTTCTACTTTTTGCTGATGATATTAAATTATTTCGTATTATTCGGTCTCCAGAAGATGCTAATCTTCTTTAAGATGATCTTAATAATTTTAATAATTGGTGCAACTTAAACAAATTACCTTTAAATGTGTCAAAATGTAAAGTTATTACTTTCTCTAGAAAACGATCTTCATTACTTCATAAATATTATCTTAACGGTATTGAGTTAGCCCGTGTTGATCATGTCAAAGATTTAGGAGTTAATTTTGATCCCACTCTCTCTTTTCACGAACATTATGTTTATATGCAAAATAAGGCTTCCTCAATGTTAGGATTTTTAATGCGTAGCTGAAAAGATTTTGATAACCCACTTGCTCTTAAATCTCTATACTGTGCATTTGTTCAACCTGTGTTTGATTACAACTCTGTAGTATGGTCTTCTTATACTAATGGCCCTATTAAATCTATTGAATCTATCCAAAATCGTTTTTTAAGAATACTATGCCATAAATGCAATATTTTACGTCCTACCCATTCATCATATCTACCAATACTATTACAATTTAAGCTTGACTCCTTAAAAGATAGAAGGGTTAAATTTGATATAAACTTTATTTTTAAATTAATAAATGATTTTATTGATTGTCCAACTTTATTGTCTAGATTAATGTTTGTAGTCCCCAGCCATACAACCAGACAAACGGATCTTTTTATACTCCGTTTCGGCGAACTATACATAATAATAATTCCCCTTTAATAAGATGTATGCGACTTGTAAATACTCATAATATTGATATTTTTATTTGTAATTCTGTTATCTCTTTTAATGTATACTTAAATAATTTATTACGCTAATTTATTGTACTATACTCATAATACCAAATCATTGTGCTTATCTGTAGGCTATGTAAAATTGTTATTGGGCATCGCCCGTTTGAAATTATAATAAATAAATAAATAAATTATACATATACTTGATAAACCGCTATTCAATTATTGCTTAATAATGTTTAGTACTTTTTGATCAATTATCTATTGATAAGACAACATCATATGCACTACCTGTATATTATTTCTTTATTTAAGTTATATTATACATGTAGATATTATCAATCACTGTAGTTTTATTTCCAATAAGTATGTGTATTTTAATTTAACATTTTATTTAAATTTCAGATTTCTAAATCTTCTAAAAAGAATGTAAGCTTTATTATAAATTTTATTTTATTTTTATTATGACCAATTAAAATGATTAAAATTGCTTATTCTGGTTACCTTTATTAGTTCTTACAAAACTACTTAATAGCATCCATTTTAGTATCATTTGGAGGGTGAAGGATTGATAAAGATTGCTGTCATTAGTTTAATGACTTTTTTAATAAATAAGTAAAATAATAACATTTTTATAAATAAGTTAAAATTCTTACGATGAGTAATAAATGTTTGAATTTGATTGCAACATACTGTTATATTATATTATCCTCCGTCTAGTTAAACAAACTTGTCATATTAGTAAGGTTCAGTAACACATTATATAATTTATTTTTATACATACAAATTTTTTTAAATTATTAAAAAAATTAGTGTTCTATGAAGTAAACAAGAAATTTTAAATATCTATATAATAATAAAGATTATTCCTTTGTAAGCCAATAGCTAGGCCCCCCGATTTGAAATGATGGCCTTAATCTGATAATGAACTTATCAGTGAAAATTTCTTTTCATATTATAGTGCATCTTCATTTATAAAACTAATTAATTGATTGTAAAGATTTTTTAAAAGACAAAAAAATTATTGTTTTGTAAACTAAACTTTGATTATATAAATCATAAAATCAAAACTAAACAGTTTTATTATAATGAATACATATAATCAGGCTCAGATTGCACCGCTTAGAAACCGATATTATCATGATGAGACGCTATGAATTGGGGTTGATAAAAAAAATTTTAAGCTATCAAAATAATTTATTTTTAGAAGAACAATTAAAATTAACTAAAATCAATAAATTATCTATAGCTCATGATTCAATATACAAAGATATTAGTTTTTACCAGTTAATTGATCGATAAAATGTAGGTGGCCTAAGATTTCTATATCCGGCCTATTAAATTGTATAATACAGTAATTAACCTAGTTATTGAAAACCTTTGTATTTTATGTAATTCAATTTATAAAGTCTTAAAATATTTTCCTAGGTTCACGACACGTCTTCAGATGAGGTAAAAATCCTATAAAACGAATTAATGTTGTTATTCGGAATAATATTTTTTACACGTGTTGTACATTGTAATAGTACTTTTTTAATATCCAAAATCAAAATTTATTTTTTATAAAATAATGTGATCATAATTTTTAATTTTAGTCTGATGCTGGTGAAAAATAAGGTATTAAAAAAACACAGAATATTTTTATGTTTGTTAAAAGTATTTTAACATATAGACTGGGTATATATTAAGGCGCAGTGTTATTAGCAATAAAATTAAAGAATACTGATAAAATTTATTATAATCCATTGTAATAGAAATTAGTTCTATTTTAATAACTTCTAATCTAATAAATACTTTGGGTTGTCTTTTTTAAATAATGATAGTGTATAATTATTATACCTTAATACACTTTAGGACTATGAGAAAATTATCAGAAATATTTTTTTTCATTTATTAAAAAAATGTTTTTGTTTTAAATTTACTAAAAATATAAAAAAAAAAATCAGGAATGCCAATTTTTTTAATTGATTTTAAGAAAAAATTTGGTAGCAAATTCATATTTTTGCATCAATTTAGTTATTCTAATTTTATTAGATATTTTATTTGATACCCATTATTAAAAATAATTATTTTCAAAGGAGTAAAATAAATTTTAACACTTAAATAGTAATTGATCCAATTCTAACAATCCGAATTAGATAAAATTCGACGAATTAAAACTTTTGAAAATAAAATATTTGTTACGTTGTTTTAATAATAAATGGAGGACTGTTTCAGAATTTAGAGTTTTAAGTACCCTATAAATTTCAAGAAAAATAATACATTTTCAAAAATTTTATTTTATGAAAAGATACATCCCTAGATATATCCATGTTTTTATCTTTGAAGTTGTAATTATATAGAAAAGAGTTCGAAAAGTGAGCACTAAACGAAAGACATGGTCATATCTGTTAATATTATAAATAATACAATAATCCATGACAGTTTTAACAAATCTAGAGCCAACTTTCTCTTTATTTACCTCTTAAAAACATCTATTTATGTGAGATTTTATGTAACTAATAAACTTTGAAATAAATATAGCTTTTTATTAATATCAACAATTTTATTAAATACGTTGAGTTGTCAATAACAATTTTAATCAGCTTTAATTTAAATACTTTAGATAAATTAATCTATATAAATTTTAAAATAATTAAAAAAAAAAATTTAGATAATAAAGTTGAGATTGATTTCAATCCATTATTTTTTATTTTTAAACATTATTATTTAGATTTTAAAAAAGTTGAATTTTCACTGAACCTGTAATACACAAAAATATTGATAATATAAAATTAAATTACAGAGATACGATTTTTCAAGGAAGAAAAATAATTATGATTGAAAAATTTTTTTTACATTTTGGTTTCAAGAAGATAATTTAAAATTTTAATATTTTATTATTTTGTGTTATGTAAAACTTTCTAAATTAATTAATAATTGTGATTATTGTTCAATAAAATGGGTTAATAAAAATTGCAAAATGATTTATAAATTAATAAAAATAGTTTCATTATTATATTTATAAGTAAAAAAAAGTTGAAAAACATAGAAACTAAAAATATTAATCAAAATTAAAAATATTTATTTGTAATGTGAACAAGAAAAATGTATGTAAAAATTGATAGTAGTGATTAAAATTACAATCTTCGAAATTATTATTTTACATAAGTTATAGTAAATTGTAGTCAAAATGTAAATAAACTTAAAAACATGATTATATATAACTATAATATTATATTAAATTTTTTCTTTCTCCGGTGGCTGTTTCTTATTTGCCCATTTGAAGTTATTCTCTTCCGTGGAATACTTATTTTCTTCGGGCCACCGTTCCAGAGCAAAATTCTCTACGTCCAAGTCGCTAACCACTTCTAGCAGATCTTCCATTGACCTCAGGCGCTCACTCTTGCGTGAACCCGGTAGTCACTGCACATAAGCCCTATGATTAGGTCAACCAACTCGAACTTTGTGAGCCTTGAGTCGAGTCAACGGGCTAGCTGGCTCTTCCACATTACAAACTCCCATAGGGATTGTCGCTTGCCTTGCTGAGCACTGTGGGGTTCAAGCAGCATATGGTATCCCACCAATTACCTGCCTCTGCTTTTAACTGTGGGGCACACACGTACTCACTTCTGATGCAGTACGTTCGCTTCGATAGGATCGATTCAATTCAAATCGATCTTCAATGAAAGTGTTGTTTCTTATCAAAAAACGCCGGCAGAGAATCACGCGCCAACGTTAAACTATCGTGAGAGAGGTGAGTGTAATTATTAACACATGTACTAAATATCACATATATATGAATAAAGCAAAAATAATCTAAGGAATGTTTCCATTTTAGGGTAAACAAAATAACCATTTTGTTAACACCTGTTTCAAACTAGTCTCCTACAATTCATTAAGTACGCTTACATCAGGGTTTCTATCACAATTAACCAATCACAAATAATTATCCAACATCTCAGGAATTTCAATAGTGATCGCTGGCTTACTTCATCCGGCATATAAAAAGCCATTTTTCTCGTAAAATCGGGGGCTCTCTATCATCTCTCTCTCAACCCTCTCTGACGACGCTGGCAGCTCATGTTCAATATCCTTTTACATGGAATCTACGTCAGTATAAGTAAATATTTTGTCCCTACGACAGTTTTTTTTTATATAACATCCTGAATGGTGAACATTGTTTTAGATGATTTATCAATATTTTAACTACAAATAAGTTTTATTTATTTTTACTGTTGCATAATGTCCTTATAAGAAATAAATATAGTTTTTATTTTATGTAAATTTTAAATATTATTGTGCCCTTCATTTCTGGACAGTCTTCAATGTACTGAAAAGAGTGAAGAAGCGTAATTTGTAATTAGAATTAATTAGTCTTAGTAGTAATATCCTTTGCCAGTTTACTCGCTAGTCATAAGTGTAATAAAAATAAAAAAGGGGGGAGGCGATAAGATAGAGATAGTAGGAAAGGGATTATAAGTTATTTGAATTGTATTAGATTCATTCATATCATCTTAATCCTACCTCTTATCCACTCTGTCCTATTTCTTAATATTACATGAATATAGTGCATGTCTTAAGACTACACTTACCTTGATGTCCAAATGGATTCGTAGATAGATGGTGAATTGTGATGTTCCTTGTTGATGTCGATATTTTAAGTTAATTTAAATAAATAAAAATACAGATATGAGGGGCAACATACTGAGTTTATTTCTATAACTTGTATTAATTATTTTGACAAATATATATAAGTCTTATAATTAAAATTAACAAAAGTAACGTGAATTTTACATTATTAACTTTTAATATGAAAGTGTAAGATTATGGGGGAATAATAAGTGAAAATGAAAGTGAGAGTATGCGAGAGAGATAAAATGGAAAGAGAGTGTCTGTGCTAATTTTACTAGCCCTTTTATATTAAATTAGTTGGTAAGGTAATGAAGGGAGGCTAGTTTTTCTTAAAAATTTAACTATTTAATCTTGCCGTCTGTTCGGCGCCACAGATACGCTTATGGTAATTAAAAAGATGGACATTAATGTAAACATCGCTCCAAATGAACGATGTATTTGTAAAAAGTAATAAAATAATAGTCGGTCAGAAAAGTATTTAAAATTGATAATTATTTGTGTAAAGATTATTCTAGAAGTTTCTCGGATAGTCTCGAAACTTCTATTTTGATTCATTACATAAGGGACTATGCCAATTACCTTCCGGTAACGTGTAGGCAGTTGAGGTACAGAGTAGTACTAAATTTATAAAGAGAATATTTTTGAAGTGCGCTATATCCGTCGACAAGCCAATTCTAGAGCTAGTAGTCCGAGCAGAGTTCATTATAAATTGTATAGTTCGTAAGGTAGGAAACGACATCTTGGAAATATCCTCTGCATGTCTACCCGCCAGCCACAAAGGACTATACCAATTACCTCTCGGTAACGTGTAGGCAGTTGGCATAAAGGATAGCAAAAGGTGTATTGAAATAATATTTAATATATATTAACGAGGTTAACTGTGTCCGCGCCAGCCAAGGCTTTACGCTGAGAAACGCTGTGCCACCACAGTCTTGTCAATTATATTTTGAATATAGATAGACATATTCTTATAATTATATTTTGACAAGTTCAGAGTAAAATTTAAGAATATCGATATCGTCTATAGGGAATTCATCAAAAATATTATTAGTAAAAATATAGTATAATATAAAAAGAATTTAAAGAAAATCAAAAAAGGTAACAAAATATAATATGAATTGTTCAAAGTGAAGTGTTACATTGACCGGCTCTGATTGTATTAAATGCTCCAGATGTTCTAATCCATTTCACATTGCTTGCTCGAATATCTCAGGTCTAACTGACAAAAATCTTAAAACGCGTAGTGCTTCGTGGCTGTGTTCTAATTGTGAGTGTGCAAGACTTAGAAACAGGAAATCTCCTACCCCTAAATCAATTGCAGATCACTTAGATACTAATTACACATCTAAAATTAAAAGCATTCTATTGGCTGTAAATGATATAAAAAAATTGGTTTCTAAACATGATTTATCCTTTTCCGAATTAAACAACAAATTAGATGTAGTTTCAAACCAACTGCGTGATTTGGGCAGTCGAACTTAAGTGCTTGAAAACAGAGTAAACATTTCGGAAAATCATTAATCGAACAACAAATCCTCAAACTTATCCTCAGAAGAGACTATTTTTATAATTGATACACAGTCAAGGTCACGTAATTTAATTATTTTTAATGTTCCGGAACCTCATGTAAATAACGTGAACGATATATCGATAATTAAATCTGTATTACACGATATAACTCCTAACATTGATCAAGCTTTAGTCTCCAGACTAGGTCAAAAATCTAACAAACCTCGTCCACTAAAAGTTACTTGACATGAGCCGCCTGATATATTTATTGTATAAAAAATGAGCACAAGCTGCGTTTATCTCCTACCAATAACTCTATCCGTATCTCTCTTGATCGTACATTAATGCAACGAAATCAAATTCGTGATATCATTACAAACATTGAAGAACGGAAAGCTGCCGGTGTTTCAAACTTAGTTATGAAGTTTGTTAAAGGCATACTGACCATCTCAAAAAACTAAATAATGGGTCTGTCCACTTTAATTTAAAATTTTACTACCAAAATGTTCGTGGACTAAATACTAAATTAAATGTTTTAATGCGGAATGTATCTGTTTTCGACATCATTTGTTTATCTGAAATCTGGTTATCTTCAAATGTAATTACGTCGAAACTGGGTTTAATCAACTATACCACTTATCGCTGTCACCGTAGCCGGACTACGAGCAATAATTTTAGAGGAAGAGGTGTTTTAATAGCGGTCAAAAATAAATTTCATTCGCGCTTATTACCAGTACCTGTGTTGTGAACTGGCTTTTTGCTGCCTAATTATAATTGTGTAATTTAATAGTATATATATTAATCATGGGAATGGAAGCCCATTTTCTCTTGTATATAAAGTATTAACCAGGCAAAAATCTAGTCCTTCTAGAACATTCGATGCTTGCTCAGCCCTATTCAATATATATGAGGCGACGCGCCAGTAGTAGTCAGCTACTCGTTCAAGAGTCATATAGTTCATAGGGTCGAACCTGGACGACTCTCCACTGAATCACTTTCACTGAATCTATTATGCTAATTTGTTCACTGAATCTTTTATATTAATTAAGTATCAACTCATTAAAGTCGTAAAATCAATTATAAGTGTAAATATATTTTTAAATATAATAAATAGCAATTAATTATCAAATGCATTATCTCTTCGTTTTGCCTACCGTACCAACCCGGTCACAACACCTGTCAGTCCAATTGAACATATTTTTGTGATTATTAAAATTAATCACAGTTACTTTATAATTGGCAATGTTTATTTTCCACCTCTGACTGATATCTCAAATTATAATAAGCATTTTGACATTATTAACAATTTACTATTAAGTTTCCCGTTTGTTAAAAATGTATTTATGGTCAGTAACTATAATCTTCCAAAATTTCAGTAGCGTCACAGCTTTATTGTTTTATCTCCTAACTTATTAGATTTAAATAATGTTGAATCAGAATTCTTATCAAATCTTTTTTTTTTAAATTTATTTCAATTTAATAATGTTATAAATTGTATGGGTTCGATATTAGATTAAGTTCTCACTGACATAAATAATTTAGTTGTAAAAAAAATTATGAATCCTCTTGTTCCATGTGATAGTTCATCCGGGCCTAATTATTACTTTCCCTGTAACTAAAATTGAACCGATTGAATACAATGTATGTATAATATTTTTAATTCTAATTACGCAGATAAAACTTTTAGTTTAGTATCGTTAGATTGGAATAAACTATTTACAGGTTCTAGTATAAATGAAGCTGTCAATCTATTTTACAGTGTCATTTATGAAATAATTGATATATTTGTACCTAAAATAATTAAACGTTAGTCTCATTATCCCTTATGGTATAGTATAAATCTAAAAGAATCGATTTTTAAAAAGAAAATTGCTCATAAATTACATAAAAGTTCTGGTTTGATGAGAGATTATAATAATTTTTCAAATCTCCGTTAGAAATGTAAATTTCTCTTGAAAAAAGATTATCAAACTTGCATAAATAATATTCAAAAAAATTTAAAGACAAAACCGAATCAATTTTGGGAATTCGTTAATAATAAATGCAAAAACAATTTTTACCAAATTATATGCATTTAAATAATACTTAATTTAATACTCCTAATGATATTGTTAATGGTTTTACTAGTTACTTCTCTAGTGTTTACGAAAATTATGGCCATATAAATTTGGAACCTCAAACTCAAATTCTTCTTTCTCCACTCCACTCTATTACCATCGACTTAATTGAGGTATTTGAAGCTCTTAGTTTTTTCAGTTCAAACTCCAGTCCAGGTCCTGACTAAATATCTAATATATTCCTTAAAAACTGTAAATTTGTTATTTCCTCGCCTTTATTATACCTATTTAATTTATCACTCTCCATTGGTGTTTTTCCTAATGTCTGGAAAACTAATTTTATTCGGCCAATTCCGAAGTGTTCTTCTGATCTATCCAATATTTCAAATTATCGACCAATTACCTTGCTTTCTTTGATACCTAAAATATATGAATTGATAGTTGCAAATAAAGTTTTATCAGATCTAAATAATGTAATCATCGATGATCAACATGGTTTTCGACGAAATAAAAATACGATTACTAATTTAATAAACTTTTGACATTTTGTATCTAAGCCTTCTCTCAGGGTTCAAACGTGAATGTCATATATACTGACTTCACCAAGTCTTTTAATAAAATTAATCATAAAATATTATTTACAAAATTATGCCAGGTCGGTATAAGTGGTTTTTTTCTGGACTATATCTTTTATTCAAGATCGTCATTAAATTGTAGCTTATAAAGACATTTGGTCTATGCCAATACGTGTCACTACAGGAGTTCCTCAAGGTTCTCATTTAACACCAATGTTATTTCTTATATTCATTAATGACATTCAGTTTAATAACTGCGCTAAATTAATGTTTGCTGATGATCTCAAGTTATTCAGAACCGTTAACAATCAAGTTGAAGCAGATTTATTACAATATGATTTAAACGCGCTCTATGAATGGTGCAAAAATAATAAATTCACTCTAAATATTAGTAAATGTTAGATAATGACTTTCTCAAGAGCTAGAGTAGTTTCGTCATTTGAGTGTAATATAAATGGTGTATCACTAAATCGCTTTATGGGGCCTGTCAAAGACCTTGGTATATTTTTTGATCCCAAACTCAAATTCGACTGTCATATAAACCACATTGTAAACAGATCAAATTAAAGATTAGGTTTTATATGACGAAATTGTTCTGACTTTAATGATACATCATTAGCTTTAAGGTCCATTTATTGCTGTCTTGTACGTTCCATCTATATAATATATATGGCTCGGTAATATGGTCTCATTACACTTCTGTTCATAAATATAAAATTGAGAAAATCCAACAAAAGGGTTTACGTTTCCTCTCATTTAAGTGTTCCATACTCAGAGAACCTCACTCTTTTTACCTCCCACTTTTAACGTTGCTATCACTCGAAATACTTGAAAAACGTCGTTTGCGTTTCGATGTATACTTTGCGTATAAGTTATTCGCAGGCAGTTTTTACTGTCCTATTTTTTTAAGTTGTTTTTCTTTCCACATCGCTACTCGTAATACCCGGTCTAAAAATATATTTTATTTAAACACAAAAGTAACTAATTATGCAACTAACACTCCTCTAAACAGAATAATGAGAACTATAAATGATTTAAAAATAGATCTGTTCATAGCACCTAACTTTAACTTATTTAAAATATATTGTAGCTCTATTTTTTGTAAATCATAGCCATAAGTAATATTATATTGTATATTATTTCATTTAATTTTTGTAAATTTTCATATTATCTATGAACGATTGTATTATAAACGTTGTATTTGGGCTTGGCCCGTTTGAAATTTAATAAATAAATAAATAGACGCAGGTCCCATTGTAGAGAACCCTTTTTCTAAATCTAATATACGCAGAGAAACTAATTAATCGAAATAAACATACGACATTATAAACGATTGTTGACACTGAAGAAAAGAATCACCATAAGACCAACTCAGTCAACTACAAAAGGAAATAAAAGTAAGTGCGAATATTTATTTACATGCTTTACTTCTAAAAAAATTCACGTAATAAACAAGAATAAGAATAAGTGAGGTAGAAATATTTTATTATTTGATAAATAAATATAGTTCGACTTCGAGATACCACTTCATCTTTAGCTGCTTTTTACTCTTTTAATTTTTGTTTATTACAGAGTAACGACGTTTTGTTAAAAGTAACGTGTCGTTGCTTCCGGGTTCTATTATTCGAATGGAAATGACTTTCGGGTCGTTCTACTCCATTAACACCGGTTCCCTGATTTGAACTGAAAGAATTGTGTTTCTGACCGAAGAAACTCAAATTTTTACCGGAAAACTGTATGTTCTGGTGATGATCCTCGGACGTCCGGTTAATTTCAACGGTAGAAATCCGGTTTGCACCGGAAAAGTAAAAACTTTCACCGGAGAACTTTTTGTTCCGGTGCTGTTCTCTCATAATCCGGTCTAATCAACCAAAGAAATTTGAATTTTCTCTGGGACAAAGGGTCCCGGTTGGTGTAACCTGGGGTACTGGCTGTTTTCACGGGGCAAATTTATTATTTTTCCGGAGAACTGTTTTCTACGGTTCTGTTCTACCGAAGTCCAGTGTAATCCACCGGAGAACTCATCATCTCTTCGAAGTTCCGGTGAGGAGGATAGTGGTCCTGCTGAGCCGTTCGGTCAAAACTTTCCAGGGCGGCCATCTGCTCACCTCCTTCGACTAGGTTGTGGTGTTTCTTTCCTGTCCTCCATAACTCTCCTAAACGTGTGAAGTATGATTCCCTTGTTGGTACTGCCAGGTATCCCTTCCATATTATTGGTGGGCAGGATGACTTGCGACGTTAAAGTGTCCACCTTTGTTTCCAGCCGGGCAATATGGTCGTGTTGGAGAGACACCATGTTCTCTAGTTACTTATTTTGGCCATGTACTCGTCAAGGAACAAACATAAGGTCGTGTACATGTAATGTGAGAAATTCCACTCGGTATTATCATCCTCGGCAATATCCAGTGCATTGTCCGGTCTGTCATTGCCAGCTCCACTAGTCTGACTTGTACTACCTTTAGGGACATCTTCGCTCTGAGGGAGAGGATTCTTGGGTTGAACGGGGTAAAACTTTGTAACTCCCCAGATAAACACCCTCCTCCTGAAGGTAGTCCTCCAGCTTGATCATAAGATCGGTTTTTGATCCCCCAGTTGTGAGTTCCCGTAGCGCTCACTTCCCTTGTAATTCCTTAATCGACAATTCGAGTATGGTCTTACCTGACGTACTGGTTGATAAAGTCGCAAGTATATAAATAAATTACAAGTAGGTTAGTGGGATGATAACGCGCTGATCACGTGACGGGCCTATGGATTTATCTATTACTTATTTTTAGTCAAACCACGTTAGAAAAATGTCCGTATAATAAGCCTATGTCTATTGCTCATACATACCTTAACCCCAAAAATTAATAAGCTTATAACTAATTAGTCTTAAAAATTTCTTTTTCTGGGAGTTACTACACTTTTAATCAGTCAAAGCTGTAGATTCTCTATTTTGCAAATACTTCAATAAGGGTGCTAAAAATAATAATTGCTGTAATTATTAAGAACATACCTTAACTACTTCTTACTCTGCAAAATTTTCCTTATTTGACTGTGCCAATGCTGGAGTTATAGGTTTATTTTATACTAAATAAATAATAACACGGCGAATAATACTAAGTATTGGTGACAATATATTGTTATTATTCAAGTATAAATAAAAGCCGTTAAAATACCACTATGTGTTCTGTACGGGTGCTGAAAGATTATTCAATTATATGTGGTGCATCGCCAGACCGGTTCGCGTCACCCACGGTCACTCGGCATCGCGCGATCTGTTGGACGAGGAAAAGTAACTGCGTCGCAGTCGCCATCCATCAGTAAAGCCGGAAGTGCAATGTCACCGCGTCATACTCCCCCCCCCAGTCTGAACGGTCGGCTAACCCTTCGAGCCTAGGGGATTGGTTTACCGTAATACGCTCCAGCTCGGGGAATTATGGAACGACAATGGGTGGTGCATCCAGGACTGACTCCTCTATATCCATTTCGTCCGGCTGCTGAAACTCCAAACCTGGCTAGGATGGATCTACTTAGTTGGTTCCTAAAATCACAACCTGTATCGCAGTCACCATCCAGCGGTAAAACCGGAAGTATAATGCTAACGCGTCAATTATTACATTAAGTTTTAAAAAGTAAAACATGCAAATAAATATTAGCACTTACCTTTAGTTTCCTATCGTAATTATTTTAATTAATATTGTAATAAGTTCTCAGTTCAGCGGTGACAATCGTTTGTTAGATGTATTTAATTCAATTAATTAGGTTTATGTGTAATACAAATAAATCTATTTATAATAGATTTATATAATAAAAGCGCGAATTGATATAATATACAAATTGCGTGTATTATATCTATAACTGGTTAGTTGATGAATATAGTAAGATTGACAGTTACATAGATATAGAATATTACTTCTAATTTATAAATTACATCAATTACAATATTATGCTTTTTCACTCTTTTAAACACATTTAAGGCTGTTTATGGGTGGAAGGACACATAATATTTAAAATTATTAAATATAATAAAATAATATTAATTTATTATGAAAATATTTAAGTAAATGTAAATATAAAAAAACCCAGCACAGGGGGGTCGTGGCACAGTGGTGACGTGGCATAGTTGGATCAAGTATTATGATATCTGACAGTAATTAAAATCACTATCAAAAAAAAAAGCTTCGATGCAAATCTTTAGATAGTGTTTAATTTTAAAAAATTGGTGGATTATTTCAAAATCTACTTCTGCTAGTTCCTTATTAATATCCTGATTAAGATAAAGTATGTTGAATGAAAGATATATATAAATACTACTTCTAATGAAAAAATTGTATTTTTTAAAAAGTTATAGCATAATAAAGTAAAAAATGTAAAATACAAAATCGCAAATTTTCACACAAAAATAGCATACGTTAGTCATTTTCCAGAGGTCAATTTTTTTTTTTCCATAATAAAGTATATTACATTACCTTTAATTCAGAATATATATAAAAGTATCAAACCTTCCGGAATAGTTTCAAAAGTTAAGTTGAAAAATTGTATTTTTTGTGAAAAAGTTGTCATTTAAAATCCCCCTCTGTGGGCAGATAAAGGATTAAATTTATAAAAAAAAATATAGCAAATGATAGGTAAAGACATCAAGCATCTATAAAAAAAAAAAAATTATATTATTTGGTAATTTTTAAAATGTTATATCAGTTTTATGTAAAAAAATTCATAAAATTTCGAAAATTAGTAATTTTTAAATTTGTATTTTTTTTGGAGTTTTCCCCCATTTACGGGGAACGAGGGAATTTTTTTCAGTTTTTGAGGGTAATATCTTCGACTAGATACGATTTGTGATCTTTTGACGTATCATTGAAAGTAATCGGTTCGATGAGAGCTGAGAAAGAGTGGTAACAAACACAAAAAAATATCATAGTAAAATTAATACCTACTCAGCTTCGCATCGAAGCTAATAATAATAAAAAAATTGTATTTGAGGTCCATTGAGTCGTTGATAGTTGATGTACACCAAAACTTCATGACAGTTGTTACATAACCATAATGATGAGCCTTATACTCAACCATTCTTATAAACTAAGGGGGTGTTGATTTTTGAAAGGAAAAAAGATAAAAAAAATACATGAGTCCATTTGTAATATTATATTATTACATATAATATTAACATATAATATGATGTTATCATTTGTACATGTGTGTCACATATTATGATTATACAAGATCATCAAAACAGGGTTCTCTTATTTAAAATACAAAATAACCCTCTTATAGAAATTATTAAGTAACGCCTACACGCAGGGACTCCATTTTAATTAACCAATTAGAATACAAAGCTTCAGCTTCCAGGATCACGGTAGAGATCGATGGGCTACCGCCTTCAGACTATAAAAAGCCATTTTTCCCCATCTAAACCAGTTCTTTTGACGATTTTAAAATACACAAAATCTACGACACTCTACTCAAGATTTCACTCTCCGGGACTTAGTCATTTTTTTAAATTAATTTGGACTTAGAATATTTTTCTTTAAAACTAAATGACACTATGAAATTTTAAAGTGAATTTTGTTTTGGTGAATCTTTTAATTTAATTTAATTTGTTCAATCATTAATAATATTTTAAACATTACATCATTTTAAAATTACTTTATTTTAATAACAAATCCAACCTAACTTTACATTTTTATTTTATAATAAAAATTTATTGTGAGCTTTTCTTATTGGGTAGCTAGTCTCGTTACTAATGTCTTTGTTTTAACAAACATCGCTCCGGCAGACAGAGTAAAGGTTGCAACTAGATATTATTCTAGAATTAGGTATTTTAGGTGAGAATATATTTGTAGACCTATGCGTACTGGATAGCTAGTCTCGTTACTAATGTCTTTGTTTTAAGAAACATCGCGCCGGCAAAAAACGCAGAGAAACTTACGAATATATTTGTAGTATTTAAATTTTATCCTGGTGATTATTGTGCCGCATCCTTTCAAGGCGTTTTCTAGTGCCGGGACACATTGGGCCACCACAATTTCGCCTTGATAATTTTTTTACATAGATATAGATATTTCTGAATCTTGTTTTGGCCAAGCCAGAGGAAAATTTAAGAAATATTGGTATCAATGTCTCAATAAAAAAAATACTCTCTCAAAAAAAAAATTTATTCAACGCACGTAAAAAATTAATAAATACAGATTATAAATTATATTATAATAAGATATAGAGTGTGTAGAAACTTTTACAAGTAAGATCAGTCTTAGACTTTGTGTAACTAAATCATAATATTTAATGTCTTGAATCGTTTTTGTAAGTAATTATATAGACTATATGACGTATAGTGTAAATCGTATTGCGTTTAATGCGGAAATCAACACTGGATTACTTGAAATATTATTGTATTACATAGGACGTAAGGTAAGTACAATTTAATCTATGCTTTCGAACTTCCAACAATCTATTGCGTGATAAATCATTAATAATTAATGAGAGAAACAATTAATAAGAGAATTAATTTAAATAAAATTGAAGACATTAAATCTACAAATAAACTTATAAAAGTAGTAACTATAATAATATACTAAGTACTACCAATTTCTTAAACTTTTCTTTTCTAACCTTTTACTTTTCTCTTCTTTTCTCTTTATTTTTGGTTTATTACACATTGAAGATGGAACACGCAAAAAAAAAAAATAAGGTGATAGTTAAGTTAAATTAAGAGGACTTTATTAAAAAAAAAAAAAAAATTAAGTTAATACGAGGCAAAAAACCAAACGGTCAAAAAACCTCGTCTACAAATTAAAGGGAAACAGAAAAAAAAACTAGATTTTAATAAAAAAAATAGTTACACCTACACTTTTACAATTAGAGAATACGATGAACGCATTCGGGTACCCACCGGATTAAATGCACTACGTCACCACATTGTATTAATGATATACAGTGTATATCAGTGTATATTATACACGCATCACCAATATCAAATACCTATATACATATCAAATATTTTGATATACATATGTATATCAAAACATATATACAAAAAAATATAAATAACATGACAGGTGGTATTGTAACACGCCTGCCATGTAGTGGGACCTAAATAAAAAAAATAAATAGGGACACCTACAAAAAAATTCGCCATACGTGCTTATGGGATGGCGCACTAAAAAAATATATTATAAGAGATACAGAAGTTGCAGCACATACAACTAAATCTACGGCTACGGACGGGAAATAATACGACCAATTCCAACTATGGCTATTCCCCGACAAAACGTCCGTTGTTTGACCCGGCGGTCCGTTGGCGATAACACGGCTAGCCTTTAGAGTAGGGGTCAAAAAAAAATTAAATACCCAGTGCCGGAAATTATTAAGAACAATTCGAATCAGAAGGCGACAATGTAATTGGTGAGCAGTGCAAATGACGTTTAAGATAGGAAAGGAGCGGGGTGAATGTACACACAAATGCCGTCCATGAACTGGTCTGAAATAGTACACAGCTGACTATCTCGCAAGCGCACAAACAAATCACAACACCTTATCATGATTATTTAACTGATTAACGCCGTCGCAGTACGCATTCGACTCAACCAAGATAATTCAGAACACAAATATATATATATATATATACAAATAGACAAAAAAAATAAACAGATACTTTTTGTCACGTTACATATTAAAATAAATAGATAGTTAAAATAAATCAACACACAGGTTTTTTGTTTATTCATATTTTTTAATTATGAATATTTTTAGAGAACAAAATATTTATTAATCGGACTCGTTTACTATAGATGTCGGATCTGCCTCATATGTACTTTGTAGTAATAATCCCAATTCCGAATGTTTTATTTGTAGGTTTTCTAAAAAAAATTATTTTAAGTATGTGTAATAACTAAAAATAAAGTTGGTCAGGATGATATTAATAAAGAAGAATGATAATGGTATCATCTGTAAGCACATAATAGATACAAGTACTTTGTTTCTAGTTATTACTTTATTGGAGTAGTTAGTGTATTAAAACTACTCTCACCTGATATTCACTGATGGTGGTAGAATCTTGATTGTAGATTTATGGTTATTAAGAATGTTGTTAAAATTTATAGTAGGTATGTTAATGAAAGAGAAGTGTATTTGGTTAATAAAAGCGTATTTATTATTATAGAAAGTGTTAATTATTTTAACAAATGTATAGTTTAGATTTAGTGACAAAAGTTAAGTCTTTAGACACACAGTACAAAGAATATGCTAAAGTACGTAGGAAATAATCTTAAAAGTTTAACTTGATAAAAGTGATTATTAAGTGAGAAAAATGAGCAAGTGTCTGACTGGAAAAACAGCGTCTCCAGTCCTTGTATAATGTACCACAAAAATCATAAACGGGGATTGGGCGTCATGAATGTGTCATACTTTTTATAGGCACATTCAGTCATCATTCTATATTTCAGTAAACGTAAAAGAGTTATCGTATTTAAATTTCCTTTTTTAGTATTTTAGTGGTGCCTCGAAGATGGCATGAAAGACAATGACTCACGTCTACTTTATAGTTGCCAAAAGTCAAAATTATATGTGTAATCGTGTTAGCGTATTCTTTTCTATGGTCTTAGAAATAAAAGAGGTATTGATTATATTAATATTCCAGAGGAGAATATTACATATGGATGGTTCTTTCATAAAGAATCACACATTTATTTAAAAAATTTTTAGCTTTAATGTGAAGGTTTTTTTTAAAAATTTTTTTATGTCTGTCACTATTTAATAAAAAATTATAGGGGAAATTCCCCATAAAATTACGATTTTTGAAATGAGTAAATTTAGAAATTTTTTTAACTTTTTTACTGAAAACTGCCATAACTTTTTGAAAAATGAATAAATCAAAAAAAATTTTGTTTTATAAATACCTAATGTGTTTCCCTTTTATTTGGTATAATTTTTATAATTTTAACCCTTTATCTGGTCACAGAAGAGTTCAAAATAACAACTTTTATATGAAAAGATAACCATGAACACATAAGACAACTTTTAAAATGTAATCAAAAGTTATAGTAGTTGTCAGTTAGATCTGTTCTACTCTCTATACTGAAATCTATTCTTGTAATCTACAGGGCAATTCTCAGTGACGTAAATTAAGGAAGGGTTAAAGCGAGAGAAATAGAGAAATATTTTTTAGTCTCCTCAAAATTTGTTATAATCTCTCTTAAAATGAAAAAAAATGTATGTGTTTTTATATAATTGTACGTAATTTTGTTAAAACATTTTTGAAGAGCTGTGGTAAAATTTTTAGAAGTTTAAAAATCTCTAAGCCCTCTTGAATTTGCGTCAATGATCTTTCTTTACTAAGCTTCACGAAAGATCTTCAAAAATATTAGAGCTAATCATTATTTAATTGTTCAACAATAATGGATTTCTTTTGAGCTACTTTTGTAATAGTCAAAAAAGAGTCAATAAGGTAGGTGTATTGACCAAGTTTGAATGTTTTGGGTTTGATCAATTAATGAATATCGAGGTCCTATCAGGGTTGTAGAGTCCGAAGATTTAAAACAATAAAGACAAGTAAATATAAAAAGAAAATAATTAACAAGCTTTTTTTTTATATCATCAGATATATTCAATTGAAAAAAACGTTTTTTTTTTTTTAAATCAGTTTGTAATATTAGATTATTGACGAGTTACAGCTGTTGAAAGTTTAGGAGCTATCAGAAAAATGCATACTTATTTTTAAAAGACAGCAAAGTTATATCGTATGTCGATAAACGCACCAGCTCATAAAAATACGATACTGTAAACCCTACTATGTTATAAATAGATAGTACTTATCAGTTTAAAAATGCAATCTTTTAAAATTAACTTACTACACTTTTTCTGATTGCTATTAAATTTTAAACTGCTATAACTCGTTGAAATAAGAATAATATAAAACAAATTATATCAAAACATTTTTATATAAAATTTTTATTTTAATTGAATAAATCTGGTTATATAAAAACATATTGGACATTGGAAAATCGAAAGTTGATACGAAGTTAAGGTGTAAGGGATTTGAGCAGAAAATAATTTTTACGCGTGAAGCAGATCAACAAGTAACTGTTAAAAAAATAAAATAATGATTAGCTCTAATATACCTGAAGATATTTTGTGAGGTTTAGTTAAGTAATCAACTAGCATTTAAAGAAATATTTTATAGCATTATATAAATACCTCTATAATAAGTCAATAATACATTTTTAAAAATGTTTAAATATTTTTTTTCCTTCAAAAAGGTTAAATTTTTTTCGATGTCTGAAACTGCTATCCAATTATCTGGTGTAACATGTATTAAATTATACACTAGATCATTCAATTTTTCAAAAAGTTGTGTTGTATTCTAAAAAAAAAAAAAATATAAATTAAAAAAAAATAGTTTTACTCAAGAATATCCCTAAATAGCTGTACTTGTTTTGAAAATAATGTTAATTCTAATAATGGGAACCAACATTTTTATGTTAAATGTAAAATAATTTACCTTACATTAAAGATAATAAACATTTAATATAGTTTTTAAATGGTAATTTCAAAAATGAATGTTTTATTAATGGCCAAGCTTTCTACCCGTTTTGAAAAATTCTACGTGTAACCATAAATAGATAGTTGTAGGTAAAGTTGTTTAAAAGAATTATTTTGTGACTCTATAAAATGAAGTGGTAAAATTACAAGTGTAATTTATTATTATTAATTTTAAACGTATTTAATCCACTGAAATTGTACAACTGGATTGGTTTTATAAAAATATACCTTCAATAATGTTAAAAAGTGATTTTTATATATAAATTTTTTTCAATTTTAATAGTGTTCCTAAAACCAACTGTATTTATAATGTAGAATCTAATTAAATTATATATTATAAATACCACATCTTTGAATTATAATTCGCTCCTAGATTTTAATTGAAAGCGCCACTCTATAATTTTTCTAATAAAAATAAAAATAATAATAATTATGCATAATGCTTAATGTTTTATTAATGCAAACTTGAGCTTGTCTTAAACAAAATTATTATAATAAAATTTACGTTTGTTGTACTAAAATACATTACATCATTGTTCAACTTTTCAATCAATTTCTGAAATTATTACAAAATTTTAATACATTTTTCTAAAATTTTCATGGAATATAAACATTTTATGACTTACATTAATATCAATAACATAATCTTGAGAATTATTAGTCTAGAATGTTACATATCCATAATTAATATTGCTCAACAAATTTTGGGTCATGGAATATTTATGAAAATTTGTATTTTTTTTTTAGTAATTATAAAATTACTGTTTTTCATGTAAAATATTAATTAACAATAAATAAAAAAAATAAAGTTATTTCACAACCTTTTAATTATGCTTCTAGTATCACTGTTAATTTAATCTTGGAATTATTTGTAATTTAAATAAAACCCGAAACTAAATTTTTAAAAACAAAAAATAGAAGTTTGAACAACAAAATTGAATTGCTTTTAAGCAGTGTGTAGGTAACCTAATATACATGTCTAGCCGACCGCACAGGAAAATTATGATTCTATATAGTTTGTGTATTTGCATTGGAAGATGACTAGAGAGTTCATTTGAATCTATATGACTTATATGACTAGTCAGTCTAGTGCAAAGACCATAAATATTTAAACTTAAACTAAAATAAAATTAGACCTTGATATTAGAAATGAATGAAAAGGTGGAGCAAAATCAAAAAAGAGATGGAGGGTTGTAATTAAATGCGATATAAGGATGGCCATATGTGCGGAGATTATGTGAGAGATGGTGTCATGCGGAAGTTTAGGATAAGGGTAACCCACCCTAAGTAGTTGAGATAAAGACGATGGAAAATAAGAAGAATTTTCGGTATCCTACGATTATAATTTAAAAACAAACTGATCCTTAAAACCTCTCTCTTATTCTTTTAAAATTTCGTCTACTTAATTTTTTTTTAAAGGAAACTTTTCACTTTTTTAAAAATAAGAAAATGATCTTACTAAGGAATTGACCTGTCTTTAGTAATTATAAAATCAGTTTTTTGGAAAATATTAAGACTTTAATACAGGGATTCAAGATAATTAGTGGGTTGGTTTTAATATAATTAATTTTTAACCATTTTACTTCTACCAGTCTGATATAATAATGCTAAAATATTTTAAAATATTTATTCAAAATTGTTATTGATCATTAATTTTTTTAAGATCATCTATTTATTTTTAAATTATTAAAAAATTAGCTTGAGGGTTCAAAAAGTAATTAGATCATCAATTTTATATTATCCGGAGATCTCAAATGGACTAACTAGAATATTTAAGAATTTTGGTATTACTTTAGTAACATCTAAGAGTAATAATTTAAGGGATTTATTAGGTAACTCTAAAGATAAGATAAAAGAAGGGGGGAAATGAGGCATTTATAAAGTACAATGTGAAAGTTGTAATAAATGTTACGTAGGACAAACAAAAAGAAATATAGGGATCAGGTTTAAAGAGCACTTAAGAAATATTAAAAATCAAGAAGTTGAGAAATCTCCAGTGGCTGAACATTTATTAACACAAAATCACTCCATTAAAACCATAAAACTAATTAAAAATGTAGATAATTACAAAAATCTTAATATTAGGGAGGCAATAGAAATGTTTAAAAACAACAATCTTACTCTAAATGGACAAGAAATTAGCTTAAAATCGGAAGTAAAATACTTAGGTATTATCTTAGATAGTAAGCTAAAATGGAAATCATATGTTGAGTCAAGAATCAAAAAAGCAATGACCACATTGTGGACTTGCAGTAGGGCTTGGGAAAGCATGGGGGTCTTAAACCAAGAGTTATGTATTGGTTGTACACTTCAGTGATTAAACCTATGATATTTTACGGTGCCCTAGTCTGGTGGACCAAAACAGCACTCATTACAGCTGGGAATGAACTTAGTCACATACAGAGAATGGCTGCTATAGTCATCACTGGAGCATTAAGAACTACACCAACGACCGCACTAGAGACCCTAATCGGATTGCCTCCTCTGCATCTAGAGGTTAAAGTGCACGCCAAAGCCACAGCACTAAGATTCCACAACTTAGGTATGTGGACTTTGGAGAGTGACACAACAGAACGTGGTAAAATACTGAAAGTGATAGACCCAGGCTTTTTGGAATACCCCTTGGACTATATCAAACCAATTCTTAAGAATAACATTCTCTACAAAGTGAAGATCACTACACGTAGAGGATAGTATATTAACCACCTGACTGAAAAAAGAGGATTTGTAATATATACAGATGGATCTAAAACATCAAGAAAGTTAGGTGCTGGAATTTGGGGTTTAAAGCCACGAATAAATGTTAGTATGTCATTGGGCACAACACCCTCTGTTTTCCAAGCAGAGGTGATGGCGATACTGGTAGGGGCTCAGAACCTGCTGGTATACAAAAATAGGAAGATAACTATCTTAAGTGACAGTCAAGCGTCTTTGAAAGCACTCTATAATGATCAGGTGAATTCAAAGCTGGTCCTCAAATGCAGGGAAACTTTAGAATAACTAACGAGGTTCAACAAAGTTACACTAGCGGAGTACCAGGACACAATGGTGTCACTGGAAATGAAAATGCTGACTTACTAGTCAGGAAAAGAGTAGAGAACACCTATGTTGGACCAGAACCAGTGGTAGGACTCACTGAGCAATCGCTCAAAGCACTACCTAAGAATTGGTGCAGAGAACGACACAGGCCAATCTGAAAGTATTTGGTAGTACTTAGACAATCTAAAAAGTTTATCAAGACTGTTTGACAATGGTTAACAATGATTTCACACGAATTTAATAGAATAAAAGCTTAAGGTAAATTTATCTTGCAATAACGTTTTTAAAAGATAAAATTATTTACAATAAATAATAATAAGTTAAGATTTTTATGATTTTTTGTACAAAAAAAACTAAACTTAAGCTAAATTAAAATAGTTGTAAAAAAAAATGTAGTTACTTCTTCAATTTTTTTGGCTTCATCGCTGAATTTTATATTGTAGCAAAATGTAACTAATAGAAAAATTATCAAATTTTTTAAGTACATTGTACAATTTTTAAAAACTTATTGAATTTTTTTTATTAATACGTGTTCAAATTTCCTTTTATTATATTTCTAACACCTGCATTTTTTAGTTTTAGGTACAGTGTTACCTTTGTTATAACACAAAAGATCAAACAACATTACTAGTGATGTAAATTTTCATAAAAATTAATTTTCACGAAAATTTAAAGAAAGTTGAAAATTATTAATTTTAAAATTTATAAAATAATTAATTCTTGTAATAATTAGAATTGATTACTCATAGCTAATATTTTTTTAAATTAAATTTATATTAAAATTATTAAACTTAAAATACTACAAAACCTTTTTATATTCCAAGTAACTTCGTTACAATTCGTAAACCGATTGTTTAGGTTAACGAAAAAGAAAATAATTAATACCTTGTCATCGATATAATATTTTTATTAACAAGAAACAGTTTGACTTAAGAAAATAAGACTTATTTTCTGCTATTTTAAAAAGATGTTTATTTTTTTTATTATTCTATAGCCCAGCCATGAGCGACATGTGCACGTTCAGGTGAAAACCCGTTGTAACTTTTGCAACTATGAAAACTTTCATAAAAAGTTTTTGTTATATTTATATAATTTTGTAATAAATAAATGATGTTTTAATTATTATTAAATTATCATGTTTATTTATTTTTATGAACTTTTATATAATATATTCGATTTGACCAATCTTTATTTGAACAATCGATAAACCAATATATATATATATATAACCATGATTTGGCAAATTTTTTTTTCCAAAAATAACATTTTCATTTTATTTTTAAAGTTACGTCATTTTACTTTTTATAACATTTTTGGGTGATATGAATAATACCATTATAAAAAGTAATAGTATAATGGATGTCCTAGAGCCTACAGGTGAATGGTATCTATCTCAAATTTTACAGGTTAAGATAGTGGATAATAAACAAGCGAGAGATTTATTGGAGTTTTCTTTTAATTTTATTAATCAAAAAAATATATTTATTTAAGAAACCCTTCAAAAATTGACACTTAATGCATAAATGTATCCTAGCCACGCTCTTATTATACTTTTAAATATTTTAGAGTAGATTAATAAATACATTAATGGAAGTGTTTAAAGTAACGTTAAAAAAATTGGAATATTGGAATAATATTAACATGCTTCTTAAAATTAAAATACAGGTCGAGCTAAGTTAATTAAAAAACTCGTTGTTTAGAAAATTAGATAATATTTATTCAAAAATAATATTTTAATTAAATAAAAATATTTAAAACTATTAAGGTTATTGTCTCCGATGCATAACTGAGAAGCTATTGATTTTACTCTGCCGTATTTTTTTTTTTTTTTTTTTT
>NW_026099573.1:44687738-44693687 GCF_025091365.1 Daktulosphaira vitifoliae
TTTTTTTTTTTTTTTTTGTGTCATTATACACGATAACTCCGGACCAATTTAACTTAACAATACGTCAAAATATCACAAATAGTACCTAAAAATTCCCTAAAATACCCGTAAGAAGATAATGTTCAAAGCCATTACAATTGTTATAAAACATTAATATTTTTAATTTTCACTTTATATTGAAATAACTTTTTGTAAACTGGATTATTTATTGCGAAATTCGTATTGATAATACTTCAACAAGTTACCTTGCCGACAACATATTTTTTTTGAAAATCCAATCATTAACCAAAGTATTTAGGAGGCCAAATACTTTGATATAAATAATATCAAAATTATTTTTTTCAATTTTTAATATTGTTCCGAATAAACTGTCTTTTTTTTAAACATACATCGAAATAAAACTAATACAATGTACTTTGAGATGAAAAAAAACTATCTGAAATTTTGATTTCGCGTAGTTATTGGGTATTAAAGCTAAATTTATAGCATTTTGGGTAAAAATGGCTCATTTTAAATTGTTGTTTTACATAGCAACAGACATTTTTTTTCTTCTTTCTCCTATATGAGATGGCAATGTAAAGTTTATATCATTCATGACAAATTATTAATTTAGATTATAATTTATTTAAAAATATTTATTTTCCTCTAATTTAAATACATTAAAATATTCAATTAATT
This sequence comes from Daktulosphaira vitifoliae, assembly GCF_025091365.1. Classification (NCBI taxonomy): domain Eukaryota; kingdom Metazoa; phylum Arthropoda; class Insecta; order Hemiptera; family Phylloxeridae; genus Daktulosphaira; species Daktulosphaira vitifoliae. The sequence goes on from NW_026099573.1 coordinate 44,688,417, forward strand.
TTTTCTTAATCGAACACGTTTCTTTAGGTTAGATTGATAAGTTTTCAAGTTCGAAATTGGCTAGTTCTTGATCAGAAATCTAGAAAAAAAATACAATTAATAAGAACATGTACATTTTATTTGAGATTTTTATACTAAATATCTTATAGGATTTCAACTATGAAAAAATCAAGAGTATTAAAAATATGTATAACTTTAAGTAAGAACTATCTAATAACTGAAACTATAAAACATGAGTTCATTTTAAATAGGTTTTGTTTTTGTATTTTCTTTAAATAATTAAAATTTTTTTTTGTTCTTACCTCTTCTGATAACCATTCTGAGTCGTAATAAATCTTAAATAATATTTAATATTAATTAAAATTAAATAATTCTTTAATAATTATGGAATATAATCTAATACTAAGTAAATGAACATTTTTATTACTAAAATTTGCGTTAATAATAGTGTAAAATAACTTATTAATTTCATTTGTAATGAAAAATTTTAAATAAGTCAAGTTTTTCAAACTATTAAATATATTCGCTTCTTGAGCAGTGTATCTCACGATCACTTTTTTACAGTTTGATATTTAAATGAATATTTAATAGTAATAATAAGTAATTGTTATGATGCAATTTGGTGGGGTTTTGAGGGAGTTATAACCATTTTATTTATATTAAATAACTTTATACTAACATACAAATTTATTAATATGTTTAATTTTGATAGAGTATGACTATGTTGAGATGTTTACTACTACTAGCTTACAAAAATAATGACTATATACTTGTAAGTATGATTATAATACGAGGTATAAAAAAATATCAATGCAATTAAATCAGATTGTAATAAGTCCTGTGATATAAAAAGCTGCCCAAATGTAGCTGTTGAACTAAGTAAATCATTAAATATTAATTTTAATCAATTTGCTAGTCAATATAATTAAAAAGAACTTAAGTAAAATTATTCCAATATTCTAGTACTGGTAAAATGAATTACTAAATATTAGTTTAAGAATACTTATAGGATTGTTTCATTTTTAAGAACTCTTCACCTACATCACATGCTCTTGCTGAAAGGAAGTGAGCAACTACATGTAAAATTCTTATAACTTGTATAACTGTTATGTTTGCATAATACTTTAAATTATAATTTTTTTAAAATTAAGTCAACACTAAATTTATAAGTAGGATGATTTTTAAAAATTGAACTCTTAACATAATTTATAATTAAATTTTTCCCAACTTAAATTTCTATAATATATGAGTTTTGTTTGCAATTTTTGTTGTTTCATAAAACAGTAAATATTAAAAAAGTCTAGCATACAATAATGTTAAATTTTTGTTGAAAATTAATTTCTCAGAGTTTTAGAGTATATATCAGCTAAAATTTAAAAAAATAGAACATTTGTTTTTTTTTTGCTCATATACTTACATCATCTAAATCTTGTATAAACTAAGAAAAAAATTAATTAAATTAGTATAATTATTAATAACCAAGCAAATAATTAATTATTACACAAAAAATAAAATTATGAACTATTCACTAATTTTAAAGATTTAAGACACTCTAAATTAATTTTATATGTTAATATTGTTGCTATTAATTTCTCTATACAATTGACTATTATGAATACATTTATTTTAATATTACAGTAAGCTGTTATTCTCACCTAGAAAATATTATTTTTTTTTTTGTACTCCTATTTTATAATTTTTTTGTAAAAATGGCCTAGTGAGTATAAACGTATGTTTCAGCGTACGGGGTCCCGGGTTCGATTTCCAGGGTTCCTAATTTCTTGTGATTTTTTCAATGGTGGTGTCTGGTCTTTGGATTAAATTGGCCATAATACCTGTCTCGTCCATTATTGACCTAGCCAAAAAACAGCTTTAACCCTTAATCATGTGAAAGAGGGTCACCACGCTGTGCAGTATGGTAAATTCGGAAATAAATAGATATAAAGCTGATCATTTTAGTATTTTTCTTTAGTGAAAATACTGCTCATTCTGGTAGCAGAAATTTGTATTTCTTATTAGAAATTTAATGTTGTAATAATAAAAACTAGTTCTTTGAAATAACATAGAAAATAATTTAGGTAATTTATCTTTAATTTAACATTTAAAACATAATAAAAATACCTCTTTATTAGACTCAGAATCCAAACTATTTTCATACTAAAAATAAAATTTTAAATTTAAATTTAATTTAATTTTACGAAATAATTTTAGATAAAACTCGATATGTTCCATAAAATAATATATAGTACTATAGTATAAAACATATTATAATCAATACTAGACTTATAGTCTCAGGAACCCTAGGCAGTCCTCAAATTTGTGACTCTCTTCAGTAACACATTTAGAAATTTATTATAGGAAGAGTTGGTATAGTTTTCAAACAGAGTTCTGAAAGTTATATGTTAGAAAAAATTTTCTACGGGAATTTTATAGGGTAAGCTTCCGTATAATTTTTCCTAACTACCATTATTTTATATCAATGGGTAGATCAATCCAACCCCGACATATATAGGCATCGGTTCCACTTTCGTGTAATATTAAATAAAACATTATCCGAGTATCTATTGAAAAAGAAATATGGCTATCTGACATATCAATATAATAATAATATAATAATCAAAATAAGGCAGCTGACTTGTCAGTTTAGGCTGTAATACGGCCCTAAATATATTGAATATCAAAGTAATTTATTGTTACTAGAAAAATTATAAATTTACATTTCAAACTTTGTTTTTTTTTTTAATGATTAAACGATAAACACTAGATTTTCTTTTAAATATTAATTAGATTGAGATTTTTTTTTCATGTTTCAATTAAATACAAAGATATTATTTACTCTTTTCAACGTCATATTTCAAAAAACTTAATTTTTCAATAGAGTGATTTTAATAATTAAAAATTTAATGAAAATAAATATTTCAATATGATCTTAAGCAGTTAAATATTTAATTTTAGATATAATAGGTTTGTTGAAATATTTTATTTTATATAGTATAAAAACTATAATTTAGCACCAGCCTCACTGTAAATACTTATAGACACGTCATGATTTCAAGTTTTAATTGATTATAAAAATAATTAAACTATTTATTTTCGACGAGTAAGAAAAGCTAAATATTTATAAAAAACAAGTTAAATCATATGAGTTCTACGTCGATTATTTTGAAGTTATAAAACTATAAAAAAACTAATTTTAATTATAAGAATTCAATTTATAAAATTACATTATTTACACACTAAAATATTTAAGTTTTATAAGCCTGTTCTTTTGGGAAGTCAAAAACATCAGTTACTTAGTGTTAGATTTAGTTTGATAACATAGTGTGCGACTGAGAAAAACACGTTATTGTGTCAGATTTAAAAGAAAATTATTAAAATATAATGCTAAATACATCAACAAGATATATTTTTTCATCTTTTAGCATATCGTTGAACAATTACAATCCAGTAGGTATAGATATAGATAGACACAAGCAAAAAACACATCATAGTAAAACTATTACTTTCTCAGTTTTCTATCGAAACTAAGAAAGTGTATGAAAATTATTTTAATTTATACGTACCTCACAAGATTTTTTTTTTTTACCCCACTTATATAATTTTAATATATTACCTCTATTTTTATTTTATTTTTTTGAAAGCGATATTTTTTTATGACTCCCCATTCTTTTAGCGACACTTATATAGGAATATAACAACAAAATTTGTTTCTTAATATGCAATGATAGCTTTGCAAATAATCAAATATCATATATACGGGTATAATATCAAGTATACATTTGTAACTATTTTTAGGCAGTCGGTATTATATGCAACTCTATGGGCAATAAAATAGCTGCTACGGATAATGCACGAGCATGTCAAATATAAACAACTACTGTTTGAAAACCATTAGTTTGAGCGTACAAAACAACCCGTTTTTGATCCATCAGTACGATAAAACTACTGATGCGATAAGAATTCTGAAAACAAATTTGACTTTAGTATCATGTCACTAAGGTATCGGTCAGGCCACTTTTTCGAAATTGTGATTCCTTCAACGTAAAAATTTATTTTGAAAATTTTAAAATTATTCGAAAATGTAAACTGTACTAAAGGATTAAAAACATCAAAATTTCAAAAATATGGCCTGACCGATACCTAAGTGACATGATGCTGAATTCAGATATGTTTTCAGAATTCTTATCGCATCAGTAGTTTCGTCGTACTGATGGAACAAAAACGGGTTGTTTTTGACTAAAAAGCGGTCGGTACCCAGACACCTTAACTTTAGATTAATTTAATCTTAAATTTTGCTTAAAAATTTCATATTTTTTTCGACTTGTGTTATTTATTCATTAGATGAATGCTATAGAAATTTTTTAATTTGGTATTTCAAAAGTTCAGAGAATAGTGATATAATTGAAATGGCGAAACATAAATTTAATAGTCTAATAAAATTAAATGTTATAAAAATAATACTTCAATTGGATTTAAGAGAATAATTTCATCGTCATCAAAATTTGCAATATATTCTTGTAAACTTTTTTGACCTTCTTCTATAATTCATAAAAAACAAAAAAAGAAAGTTACAGTGTTATTTTTATTTATATTTATTTCAAATTTATGTCATTTTACCATTAGTTTCAAATGATTTTTTTCCATAGCCGTAATATACAGTATTTTCTTTTTCGCCAAATATCTAAATATATATAAAAAAATACAATAAAAAAGAAATCACTTTTTTAACGAAAACCATAAAAAAAAAATGTAATTTAATTGAGTACTTCAATATTGTTTGTATTATTTTTAATTTAACATTAAAACATTTAAGTTAGTAATAAAAATACTGAGTAAATCTAATACTAGCCACTTAATTTTTCTTAAAATAATAATTTTTTTTGGCTTTTGTTAGTTATATACAGTGGCGTATTTAGAAGGGGGTACAGAGGCACGTGTCCCCTATTGCTGAGTAATGTATTATTTTATGTAATATTTTATCAAGCAATGTAATAATAAATAATATTATTAGAAAAAGTTATTTTTTAGCTATCGATAATAACATGGGTTTATGAAATGTTAGTCGATATAGTTGTCTTGTGGAGAAAAATTTGACGCCCGCACAGTTAATGTTAACACCTATATTTGAAGTGTTTATTACATAGAGATACACACTGTATAAAAAGAAATAGTTTTATTAAAAAAAAATAGACTCAAAATAAATAGCAAATTATTAAAAAAAAAAAATGTAAAATATGTGTTAACAAAAGTTTTTTTTTTTTTTTTTTTTTT
>NW_026099573.1:44693804-44714742 GCF_025091365.1 Daktulosphaira vitifoliae
ACATGAACTATTATGATTGGGAAATGACTCGTTAGTCACACCTCTAGCATGCTGTTTAAGTTAGTCTTTAGTTATTTAGTAGATCTCTATTCCATTGTCGTTTTAGTCTGCGAGGAGGGTTTGAGGGTAAAGTATTTGTTGACATTTTAATAATTATNAGTATTTGTTGACATTTTATTAATTAGCGGGTTTCTATGTAATAATAAATTTTGATGAAATCGTTTGTAGTACATTACTGCAAGTTCTTTTACGTTTTGTATTTGTAGGTCTTTATGTAAATTTACGTTTGTTATATACCATGGGCATTTGGTAATAAGTCTGAGTGCTATTGATTGAAACGATTGAATTGGCCTTATATTTGATGGTTTTGCAGGACCCCAGATTTGGATTCCATAAGACCAAACTGGACGTATTATAGATTTGTACAGTAAAAGTTTTGTTTTGAGTTGGAGTTTTGAAGTAAGGAGAGGACGTAGAAGGTGTAGTCTGTTTCTTGCACTTTTTCTTTTTTCTTTTAGATGGGGGCCCCACGTCAATCGTTTGTCAAGTGTAATTCCTAGGTATTTGATCTCTTCTTTTATAGGTATGGGAATATTGTTCATAATAATTTGAGGACATTCTTGTGGTTTGAAATTTAGAGTGAAGGTGATTTGAGCAGATTTATCTTCATTGATTTTTACTCGCCATTTTTTTGCCCATAAGTCAATAAGGTTGGCATGATATTGTAGTGAAAGACTGGCTTCGATTGGATCATTATTAATTGATAGTACAGCTGTATCGTCTGCGTATGTGGCTAAAATTGTTTTATCCGTTTGAGGGATATCGGCAGTGAATGCATTATAAAGGTCTGGGGATAAATCACTTCCTTGAGGTACACCTGCATTTATTTTTTGGTATGATGAGAATTCATTTCCTTGGCGAACGACAAAGTGTCTGTTTTCCAAATATGATTTTATTATGAGAAAATATGGAGCTGGTAAATAGTGTTTTAATTTGAATAGTAATCCTTCGTGCCAGACCCTATCGAAGGCCTGTGCTACATCCAAAAATAGACCGGTACAATAATGTTTATTTTCAAGTGTTGTTGCAATTTCATCAGTTAATCGGTGTATTTGATGTATTGTTGAATGTCTGTTACGAAACCCAAACTGACTATCTGGTACAATATTATGTGATGATAGAATAGGACGTAGTCTTCTGAGTAATATTTTTTCAAAAAGTTTACCTAATACTGGTAATAAACTTATTGGTCTGTAAGACGTAGAAAGATGTTTTGGTTTGTTTGGCTTTGGTATTAAAATAATAGTTGCAAATTTCCAGATTATCGGAAAATATGATAGTCTTAGCATCGCATTGTAAATGTAGGTTAACAAAATCATGGTTTTTTGTGATACATTTTTTAGAATTTTATTGGTAATTAGATCATAACCGGGTGCTTTCCCTGAAGGAAGTTTTTTTATTAAATATTCGACTTCGCCTGGAGTTGTATATTTGGCTGGTAAAGCCATTGGTAGTGGACATGTTAAGAAGGATTTTATTTCTTCATTGAAATTATTGTCAGAGTATAAATTAGTATTTGGAATGAATGTTTTTGCCAATTGTTCCGCAAAAATGTTGGCTTTGTCTTGGTCCGTTATAGCTAAGGTGCCATTTTCTTGACGAATTGGTGGAATATTTTCTTTTTTTTTTGTGAGCCTTTTAGTTGCTCTCCAGAGAGAACCATTGTTTTGATTCAAAGAGTTTAGGTATAGTTTATACTGATCTGCTTTGTAGACAGATAGTTTCTTTTTTAAAGCATTTGTTAGTCTATTGAGATACTGTTTGTGGCTTGGTAGTCTAGTATTATGCCATTTAGTTCTGGCTCGCCTTTTTTCAATAATTAATTTTTGAATAGTTAAAGGTAATTTTTCCTGGTAATTAGTTAACTGATAGTTGGAGTGTTTTGATGAAATAGTAACTGCTTGCTGAATAATTTGTGTGATGGAGTGGGCTGCTGCATCTATATCTTCTTGAGATTTAAGAGGTATTTTTAAAGTAATTTTGCTATCTAGATTTTGTTTGAAACTATCCCAATTTACAGGCCCGTATGAAAGAGATGGCCTTGTGTTTAATAATGGTTTTTCTTTTATAAAAAGTACTACTGGTGAATGATCACTTGATAAATCAGATACATTTTGAATACTTGTATGTTAACAAAAGTTATGAGCAAAAAAAGTTGTTTTATGGTACCTTATTCATAAACATTTTTTATACCCCCCCCCCCATTATACATTTCAAAATACGCCACTGGTTACATACATGTATGTATTGTCATTTATCATTTATTCAGTTATAAAATACTTCTTTGATCATTCCTTATACCTTATAAGCGTGTCAAATCTTTTTTTCAAATAGCAACATACTTAATTAATAAGCTTAAAAAATTGAAAATGATTACTATAATAAATTAATAGTCAATATCATCTCTTGGATCAGTACTTAGAAAGTTATTCTCATCTTTATATCTATTGTGAGAGGAAGAGTACGACCGGTAAATAACTAGTGATAAAATTAGCAGCACCCACGCCTCACTCCAGTCAATACTTAAAATTGTCAATAACTTCTGAAATATCGAATAAGATTCTGAACAGATTTTAAGTACACAATGACTCTGTCTCAAAATTATAACTTTAAAAACATCATATATTGTATTAAAATATTACAAAAAAAAAAAAATGTTACCAATAAAATAGTTATAAAAGTTTCCCAAAAGAAACGTCTAATTTTGATGATAGATATTCATTTTGACAAAAACGACAAACACTATATAAGACTATCTAAGACAATGAAAACTACTAACTTTTCCCTTTTGCACGTCATATTTTTATATGAATATGACGTGCAGTCATATTAGTCGCTATGAGTAATGTGTTACTTAATGGAAAACTTACTATTCTTAGAGGCTCCTTTATTTTTGAAGAACTTTCTGGTACCTACAGAAAAAATCATTTTTAGAAATTTTGATATTTTAAAGAAATGTGAGTAAAGATTATTGTCAAGTACATTTATACATCTAAATTCAGAAATAAAAAGTGATAAATTATCAATTTAAAAAAAAACAACAGTGAAATTAAATTAATAGAAGTCACTTAAAACAAAATCCGCAAAGATTATTTATTTTACGGAAGTTAGTTATTTTAACTCATTAATTTTTATTAATACTTTAAAGTGAAAAGATCAGTCGTTATTTAAAAACTAGTTTTTTGTAATATTATAAAATATTATTTAGGTAATTTGTTTTCGTATTAAACAAATTATTTAAAAAATTACCACTAATAATGTTAGATTTTATTATTATTATATTATACCTTCGATGCAAAGCTGACGAAGCGTTGGTATTGTGATGTTGTATTTTTTTATGTCTGGACATTAAAATTCTCAGTTCACACTAGATCGATTTTAATCTTTTTAAAACTAAATTACTTTTAATAAATAACACCTCAAAATAACCTAATTTTAATCTAGTTAGATCTATATGCAAATTCAAAAAATTCCCCTCAATTATAGAAATTTAAAAAATATCAAAAAATTATTTTACCGTAAAAAATGACATTTTCATTTTAAAATTTCTATAACTTTTTTTAAACAGTAAAATTTATAAAAAGAAATCGTGAAATTACAAGTATACAAATTTGACAGTCAAAAAAAATGTTATTTTGACTTCATCTAGCTAAAAATAAATTATTTTTATAAAAATGTATTAATTTACATACTAATCTATCTTCCTCTGTTTTAATTGAATCCTGAAATAATTTTATTTAATGAAATTACAAGTATACAAATTTGACAGTCAAAAAAAAAATTATATTGACTTCACCCTTGCTAAAAATAAATTATTTTTATAAAAATGTATTAATTTACATACTAATCTATCTTCCTCTGTTTTAATTGAATCCTGAAATAATTTTATTTAATGAAATTACAAGTATACAAATTTGACAGTCAAAAAAAATTTTATTTTGACTTCATCCTAGCTAAAAATAAATTATTTTTATAAAAATGTATTAATTTACATACTAATCTATCTTCCTCTGTTTTAATTGAATCCTGAAATAATTTTATTTAATGAAATTACAAGTATACAAATTTGACAGTCAAAAAAAAAATTATATTGATTTCACCCTTGCTAAAAATAAATTATTTTTATAAAAATGTATTAATTTACATACTAATCTATCTTCCTCTGTTTTAAATGAATCCTGAAATAATTTTACTTAATTAATTAAAAAATAATACGGCTTACAATATTTAAATTATCTTATATGAAATTTTCTGCTGATTCTAAATCTAGCTTTAGATTTGTTCTATCACAAATAGTTTCTTAGATAATGTCTTATTAGTAATTAAGCAATACTTTCTTCACGAATGAAATTTATAAAAAAATATGAAAAAAATTGTTTTTCTTGAAACTATCCAAATTGTTTTAATTATGTTATGAAATAGTTGTGCGAAAATTTAACTACTGCGACAAGTGTATCCGTTTTTTAGCCTTTTAAACTTTATTATAGCTTTATAACTTATTTAAAATTTGATCATTATATACTAAAAATTCTAGCTGAAATTTTTACTATAACTTTTTTTGGTCGAACTTCTGCTAATAAATTTATTATATTTATAATCTCGGATTTTTGCTGTTCTACGCAAAACTCACGATTTTTTTATCTACCTGTATGTAGTGATCAAACTTTCCTTGTACTTATAGTTGTTCAATTATAGTGGTAATTAAAAATTTAGTTAGCTTTATAAATTTATTTATTATACTTCCTTTAGATAATGTATTTAAACACTATCTTAACAGCAAGTAAAACGGTAAATTTTATCGTTTTACTGTTGGTGTTATATTTTAATATAGTTTTCTAACAGATTAAAGCCTTGGGTCTAAAGAAATTAGGTTACTTTTTTTTAATATGATATATTATACCACATATATAATTGGAATTTTTTTAGCTCAAGTAAACTGATTGTTAACTTAGTAACAACAGCTTGTAGTTATAATTAGGAAAATTATCTAAAATATTGCTCGTGGTAACATATTTATGTTTATTCATTAGTCATTAATATACATGGCTAAGACAGTTTAATAGTAAATACATAACAACTGTTTGATATAATGTCATCGTCATCGTTACAAAAAATAATGCTATATAAAGAAATGTGTTGTACTATTTGATCAGCTTTAATAATCATATACTGGCATTATTAGATTCATAATTGTAAAAATGTATAGTTTTATTTACGTATTCATACGAACACTAAAATAGAATAATTTTCAATTTTTAATAATTTATATACCTGTGACACACTTGATTCAGCCATCTAAACATATTAAAATAATGTTACATTAATTATAGAAACCATAAGTAAATCATTAATATACAAAAATCATTCAGGATAGCGAAAAATGATTTTTATAACTTCAGTTTATTTTTTTTTAAATTAATGCTCACCCTAACAGTAACTATTTAGATCGCATTAGAAATTTAATACTGTAAAAATAAAAAGTATGAACCTTTTTGTGTCTTTGTTTGTTATGTGTCGTCTCTAAATTTGAATTTTATTTCAAGAACCCCAAAATTTATTTAGATTATTGCATCACTGTATAGCAAATAATAACTTAAATCACATAATATTACAAAGTCACACAAACAAAAAACATTTTTTCGGGTCTGAAAGTCGGACTATGTATACTATATGTTTTTGGGATCGATGAATACAAACCGAGGTCCGAAAAACTTCAGCATGTCAGAGTTTCGACATAATCTTCAAAAACCCAATCAAACCAATACGTAATTTGGATAAATATTTTTCATTAGTTTTTTTCAATATCAAAATCTGACGTACTGGAGCATTTGCAACTACACATTTGGGTTCAGAAACGCAAAAATCATATAGTAAACATGTTGTGACCTTTAGAACCAAAAAAATATTTTTTTGCGCGGCGGCTGTGTAAAATATAAAATAATTGATAAGAAAAAATTGGGTATTTCATACTTCAATAACGTAAACTTTGATATTTATATAGAATAATTTCTTTAAAATTCAAAATATTATCCAAACTTCAACAATTTTAATATTTAAAAAATCGTACATTATCTTGTGTGTCAACGACATTTTCATTTAACCATTTAATGAAATCTTCTAAATTTTTTTGACTTTCTGCAAAAATGGTATAAATAAAAAATTGTTTTTACATCTTATGTTTTTAAATGTTTAGCCATACCATTATTAACTGCGTTACACCTAATTGACCTATTTCTAAAATAGAAATGGTTTTTATCTTTTGTAGTCACCTATAATATAAAATGTAAAATATAGGAATTCAGCAAAGTGGAAATGAAGCATTTTTTAGTTAAGAGTAAACGTCACATATAGAAAATAATTGTACTATAATATAGTATAACTGAACATATTATGATCAGCTTTAATAATTATATACATATTAAATTCATAATTAATATAAAAAATATAGTTTTATTTTTAAGTGGACTCGAATATATTATTATTGTCAACTATTTAGAATTAATATAACTGTGGCAGAGTTAATTCATCCGCCTAAAATATATAGTAAAATGACTATATTAATTATAAAACTAACTGGTAATAATTTATATATAGTGTTCAGTAAAAAAAAACACGGGTTTCTATTTTTCTCATTGCTTATAACAATTGACCTGTTTCGTTACTGAACATTCTCTGTATAAAAATTATTCACGATACAGAAAAATAATTTTTATCACGGATTCATTTTTATTTACTATCATAAATCAAATTTTTAGAATGTTTAACTATAACTATATAACTTTTTTTAATTAATTCTCGATTTTATTGTTATTTTATTTTTATAGTAAAATACTTAAAATTAATTTTATTTTGACTTAATCCCAGCTAAAAATGAATTATATTTAAAAAACTTATTTATTTACGTACTGATCTATTTTCATCTGTTCTAGTGGAGTCCTGAAATTATTTTATTTTATAATTAAAAATAACATAAGTAGTATACCATATTAGAATAATATTTTTCAGAATTATTTATATGAAAATAATTATTTAGCAAATCAATAAATGAAAAATTAAGTATCGTAAGATAATAGGTAATAACATATTATTTATACTAAACATGAATTTAATTTATTGATGTACCTATAGCTAAAAGAATCAAAATTAGTTCATTAAAATTATCGGGAATATCATTTAGGTTAAGTTAAATTTGTTTTCAATTAAAACTTAAAATTTAGTAAAAATGACAAAATACCTCGTCAATAAATTCAAAATCCGAACTTTTAGAACTCTATGTTCAGAAAGTTAGACGGAAGTTTCATCTACTTTTCCTAATTTTATATCAATGTGGGGGGGTTGTATAGACTTAGTGAACCCTTCCAGTATTACTATACGGCACTGTTCCTCTTTGGTATTAATATAATAACAAAGTTGACTTATCTTTATTGTAGTAAATCAAAATGTACGAAACTTTTTACTATTTACACTAATTACACCAGTAGATTGATCAATTAATTTTCTTAATAATGTATAGTTTTATTTACTATTTTAGGCGAACACAAATGTATTATAACTATCAATTTTTTATAATTTATATACCCGTGGCAGAGTATAAAAGTGAAGTTCATTTAATGTTCAGTATTGTGGAGTTGAAGTATTTTTATGGATTAGTATTGATTGAAATTTTACAGCGATAAAATACTATCATAAAACGCTTCGACGCATGTTTGAAGTATATTAACTTTAGAGGTTGATTAGTCACAGATATTACTTTTATACACAGATATACTTTTATAAATCATACGTAACATTAAACAAGCTTTAATTTTAAATTATTTAAGCATTACGTTTCATTGCAAAATATTACAAAATGATTAATTCCTAATTGCAATTTTATCATTCCTAAAAATCGTAACTCTTTTATAATTTATCTAATTATTCAGTAAGGATGAAAACACGCATTTCAAATTGTTAGAATGATAGGTATGGACATACCTACCCGCTGGCAAATAGTAAATATCCCCCTTTAAACCTCCAACCAAAAAAAAAAACCTTATCAACAGAGTAATATACCCAAAGGTGAAGTTAATATTTAGGAACCTCTATGGCATCGGGCCCACCATATAACCTTATCACAGTGCCGTGCTCTGCTAAAGTTAACCTTTTTTTGACTTCATGTGGAATAAATTTACCACAAGAAAGGGATATCTTATGAAAATCAGGGGTCCCATTAAGTAAAACTTGTGAAAACAACGAAAAACCATAGAAAAATATATCAGTTAAATTTTAGGCTGGTTAGAGTTTTAAAAGCAATTTTGTAATAAATTTGATTTCAAAAATTATTAATCTTACAAATTCGAAAAAAAAAATAATTTAAGTCAATTATCTTATGAGTTATTTAAAAAATGTTTGAAAATCCGAAATAATTTCGGTTCCTAGCCTTGGTAGTCATTATGCCTATTCTTTTAATAACTAAAAATTAACTAATTAATATTAAATGAGTTTACTAGTTTTCCCAATTTTTCCGAACTCTAAAATATTTAAAACATGCAATGGCTTTATCAATTTTTTGATGAATGATGAATTATGAATGATCCATAAAAATATACTGAGTAATTATTTTTGTTAATATTTGTATGAACCATAATAAATTTTAAGTATATTATAAGAAAAACTATTTCCAAAGGTAATTCTTGTGATATATTTTGTATCTAACTTAAATGAAAACCTATAATTATAATTGTTTTATTTTTAAATTAATAATTTAATAATATTTGAATTTTTAAAGTTACCTGAGACTGAGTTGAATTTAGTGCACTTGTTACCAATAAATAATGTGAACAAAATATAATAATATAAATGTTTTTTGAATTCATATTGATAGATTCAACTTGTATGATTCTTAAAATTATCACTAAAGAAATTATTTTTTCCTTTTTAAGGAAAATTTTTTGTTCAAAAACTTTATGCAACTAATCACACACATTTATTTTTACAATAATTGTCATTATTAGCAAATATTGAATCAAGATACTTGCTCACTGTTTAATATCTTTTGAGGCAATCTATATAATTAAAATGTTATTTTTGTAATAATAGTTTATGATTTTTCATTTAATTCTGCGAATAAACCATAAATCTTTTTTTTTTTAATTATTGTGTACATTCTAATTCGTAAATAATTTTTATTCAAGTTTTTGTATCTCACAATGTTATAAACTATTAAATTCAAACAAAATTTAAATTATAACTAAATATTAAAGATTTAAAATAAGTAAATATTGGGTCAATCCATGTCAAATCATCCAGAAGTGGTTGCACGACCACCTCATATTTTTCTGAAATTTTCAGGGTTTATTCATTATGCTATATTTAGATTAAAACAATTTTTTTTTTTTTATGATCTTCCCATTTTTATAGCTATTTCAATGTAAAAAAACCCAGCCCAGGGGAGTCGCGGCACAGTGGTGCCGTGGTATAGTTGGATCAAGTATAATGATATCTGACAGTGATTAAAATCACTATCAAAAATAAACGCTTCGATGCAAATCTTTAGATAGTGTTTAATTTTAAAAAAATTGGTGTTTTATTCCAAAAGCTACTTGATCTGCTGGTTCNAATTGGTGTATTATTCCAAAAGCTACATGATCTGCTAGTCCCTTATTAATATCTTGGTAAGATAAAGTATGTCGAATGAAAAAGGGATTATTAAAAAATATTATTTCTCATAAAAAAATTGTGTTGATCCATACACTTTTCAATAAGTTATAGCATTATAAAGTTAAAAATGTAAATTATAAAATTGAGAATTTTCACACAAAAATTGAATTCAGTAGTCATTTTTACCGTGAAGACAAAATAAAGTCCGAAAATTTTTTTTTTTTCAAATTAATGTACATTATATTAGCTATAATTTAAGATATATATAAAAGTGTCAGCCCTTCCGGAACATTTTCAAAAGTTATGTTGAAAAAGTTAATTTTTTGTGAAAAAGTTGTCATTTTAAATCCCCACCTGTGGGCAGAAAAAAGGTCAAATTTACAAAAAATATATACCAAATGATAGGAAAAGACATCAAGCATCTATAAAAAAAAAAATTATATTCATATGTTTATTTTTGAAAAAGTTACGGCAGTTTTTAGTAAAAAAAATTTCGATAATTTCGAAAATTAGCGATTTTTAAATTTGTAATTTTTTTGGAGGTTTCCCACATTTACGAGGAACAAGGGAAATTTTTTCAATTTTGAAGGATAATGTCTTCGACTAGATACGATTTGTTATTTTTTGACGTATCGTTGAAAGAAATCCGTTCGATGAGAGCTGAGAAAAAGTGGTAACAGACACAAAAAATAAAAAAAAAAAATAAAAATAAACACATCATAGTAAAACCAATACCTTCTTAGCTTCGCATCGAAGCTAAAAAGTTAAAAATAGCTAGATCGTTAAAAAACACACAAATTATTCAATTTCAACTCAATCGAATTAAAATTTTAGATTTGACCCTATTATAACTTAAAGTTTACATTAAAAAAAAAACCCAGCACAGGGGGGTCGCGGCACAATGGTGACTGACATAGTTGGATCAAGTATAATGCTTCTAACAGTGATTAAAATCACTATCAAAATAAAACGCTTCGATGCAAATCTTTTGATAGTGTTTAATTTTAAAAAATTAGTGGATTATTCCAAAAGTTACATGATCTGCTAGTTCCTTATTAATATCCTGATTAAGATAAAGCATGTCGAATGAAAAAGGAATTATAAAAAAATATTATTTTTCATAAAAAAATTGTGTTGATCCATACACTTTTCAATAAGTTATAGCATTATAAAGTTAAAAATGTAAAAAACAAAATCGAGAATTTTCACACAAAAATAGCATTCGGTAGCCATTTTCACCATGAAGACAAGTCCATAAGTCAAATTTTTTTTTCCATAATAAAGTACATTTCATTAGCTTTAATTTAAGATATATATAAAAGTGTCAGACTTTCCGGAACATTTTCAAAAGTATTACATTGAAATAGCTATAAAAATGGGAAGATCATAAAAAAAAAAAAATTGTTTTAATCTAAATATAGCATAATGAATTAACCCTGAAAATTTCAGAAAAATATGAGGTGGTCGTACAACCACTTCTGGATGATTTGACATGGATTGACCCTATTATCTTATACGGTAGCTTTTATTAGTTACTGTTAACTAATTTTATTTAAAATTAAAACAAATTAAATTAAATTTTATTCTTTAATACCTCTATGTCTAAATTTCTTATTGCTCTTAAACTTAAATTTTATTTTTAAAAACATAATAATAATATATGACTGTTTTTAACTATTGTATAATGTGGTAACTTTAAAATAGAACAAAAATGTTTAATATTGTTATAGTTAAAATAAAAAAAGTATTACCAGAGTTACTTCATTTTACGGTATCATTTTATTTGTTATTTGTTGTACACATTTAATGATACTTTTAAGACTGCAAACTATGTTATTTTATTGATTAATTTTTTTATAATATAAAGTTATTTTATTCATTTATTAATGTATTGATAGTAACAAATAATAATAGTCATATATTTATTCCCTTATTTATTATAATTATTCAGAATATATTTCATTAAATACAAATAAATTGAAAACAGAATATATCATCGTAATGTGTGTCTCTATAATACTAAATTATAGCTTACTATAATACTTACAATACTTATAATACTTGTTAGTATTATTATACTATAAGCTTACAATACTTCACAAAATTTAATTATTGTATATTTAAATCTGACTACACTTTTCTTATAAACTTTAGGAGAAAATTGTTTAATTTATAAAATTTGATGGGTCGTTAACAATTTTAATCATATATTGAATTACAAACATTTTCATACAAAGAATGCATATGAAACGTGGGCGAAGTATACGTACACCAGTAATAGCTGCATCCCACTTTCATTCTCAAGCAGAAATTTCTGTAATGTACCAACATTGACAACGGGTGCAGTACTGCACCAGTACTGACAACTGACCTATGACTAGCCTGAAATGGCGTAGTAATGAGCGACGTCTTGTCTAATTACTGATCTAGTATTGGTTACTATAGTATTAGTATACAGAGTTAAAAATATTATATGTAATATTTTATATGAATATGCAAATTTGTCATATGTGTATAGCTAATATAATATATTTTACTTTAAAAAAATTATACAAAACAATACCTAGTTTAATACATGTAACGAATAATCTTTAAATAAAATCTAACCCAACAAAAAGTTTTAATGTACTGATTAATTCTCTCCCCTAAAATTATTTTATATCATTTATAGATATATAACAATATTCATATAATAATTCATACATTTTTGGGGGGCACATTTTTCAAATGGAGTTTAAACATGGGGTTAAGAATATCATGTTTACTGCAAAAAACATGTTATGTCTTCTGAGTGATCAATTTATTTATAATTTCTAGTCTTAATATTCAAATAAAAGACTGACGATCTTGGCTCAACCCGTCATTTAAATTAAGCTCTTCATTATTAGTTCACTAAATATTATTATAAACATGTTACGAGAAGAGAAGAATCGGAAGCCGTAAGAATAGTTGTAAAAATGAATGTTGAAGGAAGAATAGTTAGAGGAAGACCAAAAAAGAGATGGAGAGATGTTATTGAATGCGATATGAATACAGCTGATGTGAGCGTAGAGGATGTGGGAGATCGTATCAAGTGGAAGTTTAGGATAAGGGTGGCCGACCCCAAGTAATTAGGAATAAGGCGAGGAAGAAGAAGAAGATGTATACGAAGTTAAATGATAAAAATAAAGTTGAAATTTTAAAACCAGAAAATTACTTTGTATCTTATACCATAAGACTGTGAGAGTGGTATAATGTACAACGTGGTTTTAAACTGTACGTTCAGTAGTATCACCACTAAAACACTAATTGATACAAGTATTGTGCGTTGTCCAATTATGTAGCCAAAAAGAACAGCAGTGATTGGTTTTGTTCTAGAAATATATTTATGAAGCAAACTACGCGCTTATAATTTATTGAGTAATTTACCAAGTCGATTATTATGGTTTATGGATTCAAGACAATTTACTTTCGTTTATTGTGTAACGGTCACTCAAACTAGTATTTTATGTTATTTTTTCCCTTACATCTCATTTGTAAAGGCTAGACTTAAAGTGAAGTAATTATTATTTCGAATAAAATGGATTAAACTAGAAAAATAATTTTTCAAATTTAACTCTTTCTCACATATAATAATTTATATATACTAATATATATTATTGTATTTTCACTATTTGTATTAATTAGTTAGATGCAGACAAAAAGTGTATGAGATTAAGAAATTGTATTATAAGAAAAATAGTTAAATTAGTTAATACCGCTTTGGCTTTAACTCCCACGTGCATTATTATCTTAATATTTTAAGTAATTATTTTTAATTGCAAAGGGGCTTTTATGTCGGCCTGTAACAACAACATGGTTTGCCACTTGTATAACGACTAGCTATAGTAGCAAGGGTCGCCACCACCTAGGCGAGGTGTCACACCTATCAGATATGATTATAGGACTATAGGAATTTAATTTTAAGTTAATTAAAAGTATAATCTAAGTTATGTGTCGTTATATGTATAAATGATAATACCTCGTGGTTTATTAACCACAATTACGTCAACGTAAAACCAAAGTTTCTTCTTTTAGTGGTGTATTGACACAGCTAATAAACAAAGATAAATATTTTGATTTATAAGTGTAAAATGATGACAGTTTAAAGAATTATTATAGATAACAATAAAAGTTTACAATCTGATGAAATTTCATCAGATGAAGTCACTGAATCTTTTGAATTAGATTTGAAATTAAAAAGAAAAATATCCTCACTAAATACAAAAAGTATATTTGACATTAATAACGTAATATTTAAGTTTTACTATGTCATTTCAATAGTACTATTGAGCTTAACAACATTTATTTTTATTTTTAATTATTGTGAAAATAATTATAAAGTCAATATATAGCCACTGATGTTTCTAAAAGTATTTATAGTATAGTAACTTTTTTTTTAAATTTTCTATCATTTTTTTCCTTATTTTAAACATTTTTGTGTAACAGTCTAGAATATTAAAAAAGTAGCAAATCTGCTATTTAAAAATTTTACATATTAGTCATTATATAAATAAATTGTTTAACAATTTGATTTCAGATATTTTAACTAAAAAATCTAAAGTACATCAAGATTTTTCTGGTTCGTCAAAAAGTCAAAAAAAAGTAATATAAATAGTAGCTATATATTATATATAGTAGATACACTTAAGTATTTTTAATTTATTTTATTTTACATGCATACAGCAATGCTAAAACTGATTTAAATATAATGAATAAATTAGTAAGAATTTCTTTTATATTAATACTATGATTATATATATATATATATATATANTTTGGAAATTTGTATAGAAAGTAGAGTTTTTTCAACTTAACTTTTGAAAATCTGTGTCTTTTGAATATATATATATATATATATATGGTAATATAATTTAATATTCTTTATTTCTTAAGAATGTTTTATGATTATGTATGTTAGTAAAGGTGCAGAAATATCTAACAAAAATTGTATCTCGTATTTTGTTTAAAAATGTACTATTGGCATTCAGTACCAGAAGGGTGTGCTAAGGAGTTAAAAATGTAATTTTTCTGGGACACAAACTTATAGTTTTTTAATAAGTATTATCCGTAACATAAGTCTGTTAACAAAATATTGTACTTTGTCTTATTGTTTCTTAGATGTACTAACTTTCAAACTTCCAGAGGTAACAAAATAATAGATATACATCCAACTCAGTCGCTGTTTTCTGTATTAAAATTCTTCTACTCAACAAGCATTTTTCCTAACATTGTTATTGATCCTCCAACATTTTATGTAAGATTGACTATTTAAAAATTTTGAAAAATAAAATATTTATTTTGTTGTTAGAGATAACACGTAGCCTCACTACTTTTGTCACCTTTCCAAATCGTCACCCGGTTACGTGTACATGGAAGTTTAACTGACCAATAACTCTTGTCATGCGCCATGGTGCAAAGTCCAGCATGGCCGACGACAACCCACCGCAAATATACGTGGAAGTCAACATTGTTGCACCTCACAAAACGCGCCGTGTACCGTTCGGTTAACACAGTTCGAATCAAAATCGCGCCATCTAGATTCTCGTCTACAACGTCTCATCACCCATTAAACGGACTCATTTTATTAACACTTATTGTGCGAGATAATTATTCCATATACATAAATAAATTTTTGTTCTGTGTATTATACAGCTCAACGCCAATACTTTTATCTATAAAATCGTGTGTCGCTTACATTATTGTGTTTCGACACACTCCCACATCAATATGCTTTGTATATTACTCAAACAAGCTACTTGTATCAAGTTTGATCAGTCACTAAACTTTTATAACCTCTTTTTTGATCTTTGGGTTAATTGAAAAAAATCTATGATGTTCGTTTTCAAAAAAATTAAGCAAACATGTTGTTAAAACAGGAAAAATGTCATAAAAACAAGCGTTATAAGTCCACTATTAAGAGTTACTAAATCACAACTTATATGAGTTTAGTTCATTTGTTTGTAAAATTAACAGTAATGATCAAACCGATCAGTTAAAACAAATTTTAAAGTTTTTGTTAATTTTGTAAAAGCGCGTACACCAGAATTATTGTTATTATTAGAAAATGAGACCAAACCATAAATAATTTTATGACTTAGAATAGAATATTGCTGCTAAAGTTAGTTATTATACGATTTCCTTTCAATTAAAAAACCTTATAATATTAAATATTTTTAAATTATACTTTTGCTTACTACTATTTTTATAAGAAATCGCAAATACGTTTTGTAGTTAATACGTTTTGAGATAAAAACCTTTTCATTTCATGTAAACAGTCAGAAACCATTTTGAAAATAAAATTTTTGTTTTAGGTAGCTTAAGAACAAAAATTTAAATAATTTCAAAACGATTTTGAGTTAGCCATGTAAAAAAGGTTTAATTATGATTTAGCCTAAAATAACATTATTTAAAACGTTATATTTGAAACAAAAACAGCCTTGTACATTTGTGTATTAACCCTAAATTTCTTTTTGTATTTAAATGGCTTTGAATTATTTTTGATTTTTTATTTTAAAAGCTCAATAGAAACGTATATTATCAATTCATTAAATAATAATCCTAAAATATGAGTTAATATATATTTTTATAGGATTAATACTTAATAATTTATAATAAGCAAGTTATTTAATTCATTTTTTTAAATTTTAGGTGTTTTTTTATAAAAATATATATATATTTCTTATGCTATATTATCACAAAATACCAATCCACTAAAATGGATGCACTGTTGTGCCACCGATAAGACATGAGATTTATCGATTGGCATCGTTCTACCTTAACACCGGACACTACTTGTAAAACCATGTACTTTAATTTTCCGTGGAACTCGAAGAGAGTAACAAGTCAGCTACAAGTGAGTGGTGAAATATATCATGACATCCAGCGACAGTGGAAGTGGCCACGGGTCGGGAGGTTTATCATACCATCGTAACAGTCAACAACAGCATAAAAATCATATCGGGGGCTGCAGTGTACCAGTTATCGTGTCAACAAGGTGCAATATACCCAAGTCACCGTCTCGTGACAAAGATTTGATTGTGACTGGTTTAAAATATGCTTCTGGATCATCATTAACTTCTTTAGCACGAGTCCCTAGTCCTAACCCGGATATGAAAATGTTTACTAAAAGGTAAATATCCTTTTAAAAGTCGTTGAAAAATCTATTTTTCAAATTACAAGCAACATTGGTACTCATTCGTTAAAAAAAATTAAATATTAAAAATTATGAAGCTAAATCTTATTAAATAATAAACATTGGGGTTGAATATATATATTTGTGACTTTCTATTTTTCTTTTAAATGCAATTAACTTTACGAAATTACTGTTTATATCATTGGAATTTCCAAAGTCAACAAAATAATTTTTAACAAAATAAAAATAATATCAACTATTTGCAACTTTTGCTTTCCTTCACGTAAAATAAATATTATATCTGTTTTAGTAAAAAATCTTTTTAATTTAACAAAATTGAAATCCATTAAATTTTAAAAAAAAATGTTTTTATTTTTTTTTACAAAAAAAGTTGTATTTGATTATTTAGACAATTTGAATTGAATAAATTAAAAATTTAACGTTATTTAAATTAGAATTTAGTAGAAATTATACTTAAGTCTATCAATATCTTACAGTAAATAGATTTTGTTTTTTTTTAGCAACAATTTATAACAGTTTTGCTACACAAAACATTTTATGTTTTTAGCTTTGATGCAAAACTGAGAATGTATTAATTTTACTATAATGCGTTTTTTTTTACGTCTGTAGCCACTTTTTCTTAGCTCTCATCAAACCGATTTCTTTCAACCAATCGTTAAAATATCACAATTTGTATCTAGTTTAAATCATTGCCCTTAAAAGTTAAAAAATTCTCCTCATTTCCTGTAAATAGAGAAAATCTCCCAAAAATAATTGTTGACATTTTTTTCATTATTTTCTCTTAAAACTGCCATAACTTTATGAAAAATAACGTACCAAAATAATTTTATAATTAAATAGATACCTTAGGAATTTTCCTTTTATTTAATATCATTTCTTTAATGTTTTGACCTACCCACAAGGAAAATTCAAAATAGTAACTTTTTTACAAAAGTCAGATTTTTCAAATGAACTTTTAAAAATGTTTCGGAAATACTGCGTTCTTTAAACATGTGTTAAATTAAACCTTATGATACGTATTATTCATTAAAAAAAAAAAAATTGTCCCGACGAGATAAGTCGTCTATGTGCAAATATTCTTTATATTTCCACTTCCTTTTATACAGGGGACGTTCAAAACTTTAAAATTCGTATTAAAAATAGAACTTTTTCAACTTGACTTATGAAAATGTTCTGGTAATACTGTGTTTTTTAAATACATTTTAAATTAAAACTTATATTACGTACTATAAGTTAAAAAAAAAAAAATATCCCGAAGACTTATTCTCTATGTACAAGCGCAGTCGAAGTTGATAAAAAAAATAGGAATTAATATTGCTTTTGAAATAATCCATGAATTTCTTAAAATTAAACACTACCTACAGATTTGAATCGATGCGTTTCTTATGATAGATATTTAATAACTATCAGATATCTTATATTTGTCCCAACTATGCCACGTCCAAACTGTGACATAACCCCACTGTGCTACCATTTTTTTTTATAAAAATTCATTCTATTTAAATATAATTTATTTGTAATCTCGATAGATATAAACTCTTCAATGGAACTAAGTCTACAAACTTAACAACGGAAATAGTGATCTCAATTAAATTAATAATTCCGTTTGTTTCTGATTTTAAAAAATTTACAAAAACAAAGAATTTATATAAACATTTGTCGGATAAACGCTCGATCAACTGATAATGATTAATAAAACGAGTTATAACACTTCTGGTACTTTACACCTCCCCTAAAAATATGAGATTCGTTATTTAGAATAAGTCCCATAAAAATCATTAAATATGTAACCCTATTTGCACATTTATATTTATTTATTTCATTTTGATGTGGTAAATCGTTTTATAATATTTATTGTATTGTTTTTTACACATAAATAGAATGTATTAGGCGTTAAAATAAATATGAAAGAAGATGTTTGAAAATGACACAATATTGCATATTTTTTTTTCTATCAAATATTTGTGTTCATGATATAAAATGAATTTTGTTGTTCTATTAAAATTTATTAAGTTAAATACAGCTTGTTTATAGTCTTTAAATTCGCATACTTCTTATTTGTACATAATATTTAATCAAGTTAATTTATTTTGTATCTACGTTATAATAAGCAAAGTTAAATAAACAGTATGCTAAAAATATTTTTGGTACTCGGACATCTTAGGAAACTATTTTTTGCTTCGATGCGAAACTGAGAAGGTATTAATTTTACTATGATAAGTTTTTTTTTTTGTGTCTGTTACCACTTTTTTCACCGCCGAACCGACTTCTTTTAACAATACGTCAAAAGATCAAAAATCGTATCTAGTCAAAGAAATTACCCTCAAAAATTGAAAAAAAATTCCTTCATTCCCCGTAAATGAGGGAAATCTCTAAAAAAATTACAAATTTCAAAATCGCAAATTTTTGAAATTTTATTAACTTTTTTACTTAAAAATGCAATAACATTTCTTTTTATAGATGCATGTCTTTACCTAACAATTGGTATATTATTTTTATAAATCTAACCCTTTATGTGTCCACAGGGGGGGATTTAAAATGAAGAATTTTTCAAAAAAATTAACTTTATCAACTTAACTTTTGAAAATATTCCGGAAGGTCTGACACTTTTATATATATCTTAAATTAAAGCTAATGTAATATACTTAATTATAAAAAAAAAAAATTTTCTACTTTATTTTGTCTTCACTGTGAAAATGACTACTAAATGCTATTTTTGTGTGAAAATACTCGATTTTATTTTATACATTTTTAACTTTATAATGCTATAACTTATTGAAAAGTGTATGGATCAACACAATTTTTTTATGAAAAATAGTATTTTTTAATAATCCCTTTATCATTCGAAATACTTTATCTTATTTAGAACTTTAACCATTTCATTTGAACTTTTTCAAATTAACTTTTGAAAGTTTTCGTAAATACTGACAATTTCATATATATATTAAATTAAAGCTAATATTATATAATTTTATATTAAAAAAAAAATGTCTGACTGTATTTTGTCTTCACGGTGAAAACGGATATCAAAGTTAAAAAAAAAATATGATTTTGTAAAAAAAATTTTTTTTATATTTTTAACTTTTAAAGCTATAACTTTTTGAAAAATGTATGGATCATTATATTTTTTTAAGATAAGTACTATTTATATTTATATATTATTAATAAATATATTTATTCATTTATTCATATTTTACACTTATAAATCATAAAACTTGTAATCAGAATATAATTAAGGAAATAGGGAATGATGTAGATTTTGGAATAATACATTCATTTTTAGCTTCGATGCGAAGCTGAGAAGGTATTGGTTTTACTAAGATGTGTTTTTTTTTTTTGTGTCTGTTACCACTTTTTCTCAGCTCTCACCGAACCGATTTCTTTCAATGATACGTCAAAAGATCACAAATCGTATAAATGATAGGTAAAGACATCATGCATCTACAAAAAAAAGAATTATATTGATCCATAGATCTTTCAAAAAGCTATAGCATTATAAAGTTAAAAATATAAAAAAGAATTTTTTTACAAAAATCATATTTTTTTTATTAACTTTGATGTCTGTTTCACCGTGAAGATAAGATAAAGTCCGAAATTTTTTTTTTTTCATGATAAAGCATATTACATTAGCTTTAATTTAAGATATATATAAAAGTGTCAGACCTTCCGGAACATTTTCAAAATTTAAGTTAAAAAAATTAATTTTTTGTGAAAAAGTTGTCATTTTAAATCCCCCTTGTGGGCAGGTTAAGGGTTAAATTTATGAAAAAATATACCAAATGAAAGGTAATGATATTATGCATCTATATAAAAAAAAATTATATCGATATGTTCATTTTTGAAAATGTTATGGCACTTTTAAGTAAAAAAAATTGAAAAAATTAGCAATTTTTAAATTTGTAATATTTTTGGAGGTTTCCCCCATTTACGGGGAACGAGGGAAATTTTTCAATTTTGAAGGGTAATGTCTTCGACTAGATACGATTTGTGATCTTTTGACGTATCATTGAAAGAAATCGGTTCGGTGAGAGCTGAGAAAAAGTGGTAACAGACACAAAAAAAAAA
>NW_026099573.1:44714794-44715453 GCF_025091365.1 Daktulosphaira vitifoliae
AAAAAAAAAAATTTGTCCCGACATCTTATCTTCTATGTGCAAATGGCTGTCGAAAATTTAAAAAAAAATGTAATGTTTGCGATAAAAATTACATTTTATCGGGATGTTTTTTGTACTTAAAACTGCCATAACTTTTTCAAAAATGAACAAATAAAAATAATATTTTTTTGTATTGAAACCTTAGATATTTCCCTTTCATTTGATATAATTTTTTTTGAAAATCTAACACTTATTCTGCTCACTGGGGGGATTCAAAACGACAACTTTTTACAAAAAAATAACTTTTTCAACTTAATTTTTGAAAATGTTCCGGAAATACTGCGTCCTTTAAACATATATAAAATTAAAGCTTATTTTATGTACTACAAAATGAAAAAAAAAAATTTGTCCCGACGATCTATCTTCTATACGCAAATGGCTACCATATTGAAAAATATACTATTTTTGTATGATAATTATGGGTTTTGTATTTTATTTTAATAGAAGTTGATGTTAATGTTGCAATTATCCATCAATTTTTTAAAATTAAACACTATCTACAGATTTGCATCGAAGCGTTTCTTATGATAGTGATTTTAATCACTGTCAGATTAAATCTATACTGGACCCTACTATGCAATGTCTCCACTATGCCGCGACCCCACTGTGCTACCGTTTTT
>NW_026099573.1:44715845-44728456 GCF_025091365.1 Daktulosphaira vitifoliae
TTTGAAACTTTAAATGTTTATATCTAATAAGCTAATAAAGTTATATTAAAAATTCAAACGCCATTTACTATTAAATTAAAAACTCAAACATTTTATTAAATTAAAAATATGTGTTACCATTTAAAAAAACAAAGTTGACCCCCCTCCAAGGCATAAGGGATGAACTTAAAAAGTATTACATAGTTAATAATTCAAGAATAATGTGTAACTAAAGATAATAATAAAAAAAAATTTTTAAATTATTATTATTCTATAAGTAATTGAATGGGTTATGATAAAAAAATCATCCTGTATACTGGACTCTACTATGCAATGTCTCCACTATGCCGCGACCCCACTGTGCTACCGTTTTTTTACTTAAAATTGCCATAACTTTTTCAAAAATGAACATATCAATATAATTTTTTTTTATATAGATGTTTGATGTTTTTACTTATCATTTGTTATATTTTTTTTGTAAATCTGACCCTTTATCTGCCCACAGGGGGGGATTTAAAATGACAACTTTTTACAAAAAATTAATTTTTTCAACTTAACTTTTGAAAGTGTTCCGGAAAGTCTGACACTTTTATATATATCTTAAATTAAAGCTAATGTAATATACTTTATTATGCAAAAAAAAAATTTCGGACTTTATTTTGTCTTCACGGTGAAAAGACTACCAAATGCTATTATTGTGTGAAAATTCTCAATTTTATTTTTTACATTATTAACTTTATAATGAGATAACTTATTGAGCAGTGTATGGATCAACACAATTTTTTTATGAGAAATAATATTTTTTAATAATCCCTTTTTCATTCGACATACTGTATCTTAATCAGGATATTAATAAGGATCTAGCAGTTTATGAAGCTTTTGGAATAATCCACCAATTTTTTAAAATTTAACACTATCTAAAGATTTGCATCGAAGCGTTTTTTTTTGATAGTGATTTTAATCACTGTCAGATATCATTATACTTGATCCAACTATGCCACGTCACCACAGTGCCGCGACCCCCCTGTGCTGGGTTTTTTAATATTAAGCATTAACTACAGATTTGCATGGAAGCGATTTTTCTGATAGTGATTTTTATCACTATCAGATATCATCTTTACTGGAACTAACTTTGTCATGCCCCCACTGTGCTGAGATTTTTAAATTTGTATTTCGTAAAATATTTTTGGAATGATACAAAATTTCATTAACAAATTATTTCCTTAGATCACTTTGTTACTATAAAAATAGAAAACGTTAATTTTTTTTTATTAATTTAAGATAAATTATTTATTTATTAAACCCAATCTAGCCAAACTTAAATTTTGAGTTTAAAAAGTAAATTAAGAAAGTATTTATTTTTTATACATTCAATTCGATTTGTTAAGCAAAAAAAGTCTTTTAGGTATACGTTTTTTCTTACAGCTAAACTTGTTAGTGACGTATATTATTTGTGAAAACAGACATTAATTGTTTAAAAAAATTGCACAAGCTGTGAAATTTTTTTAGTAAATAATTTACTATCACACACGTGCCATTTTGTATAGTCATCTAATAATTTTAAATTCGTCAAAATTAAATAAAAAAATACGTTTTGAATTTATTTAATGAAATTTCAGTTCTACGTAAGATTACACATATTACTAAGACAAAGACACGTCAATAAAAATTTTCCCAGAGAATTCAAGAACTATTGACAATAGTAAGAGCCATGGGAAAAATTTTTCATAGCCCATGGGACGAAGAGACAAATTGCTCCCACCCCAAAATGTATCAATTCTTTATAATAAAGTACTGAAAAAAGCAGTAATTTAATCCTTTTTTAGGAGAGTAAATTTGTGATTTTTTTTTTTAATTAAAAAAATAATGTAGTTTTTCAAATTGTTGACTCATTAATTCAACTAGTAAAAAATCGAGTATTTTTATGCATAAATTAACAAAATCGATGCAGTGAAAGCTGATAATTTGGATGAATAGATATAAAAGAACCTTTTATGGTAAAACCAAATCTTCTTAGCTTTATATCGAAGGTAATATATTAAAAAAAAAGTATTAAAATTCTCTATTTGAATTTTCAAAAATAATTTCTTACTCTCTTCCCGAAAATAATTTTAAGTTATGCTCCTATAATACTCTAATTATGGTTTAATATTAATTTCTATAGTATAATATAATATTGTTTACATAAAACCTCCCTTACTAGATCATTAATAATATATTTTAATATTATTAATTATTTTGAATAAATCTAGAAATTAGTCTATAATAAATAGTCTATACATTTTATTTCTCCTATTAAAAGACCGTGTAGAGCCGGCCGTCTACCCCAAATAACACTTATTGGGTTGGTATTTTTTGTTAATGACACGAAAAATTGCAGAAATCAAATGGTACCTCATCCAGACGTCCCTACTAAGATACTACCACCTGAAATTTTTTTATCTATTTTTGCCCATTAAATTATTTTTTCCTTGAAATAATGTAAATTTATCAGGAAAAGTATTTTATATATTTGTAGGGTGTTCAGAAAATAAGGAAACGAGATTCTACTCTTCTCATTATTTGTAACAATTCGCCTGTTTCCTTACTTACTAAACATTCTGTATATTGAAACGGCAATCAATGTTAAATATAACTTCTAAAATAAAAAATGGTCTTATTAAGAAAATCGCAATAACAATTTTTGAATTATTACATCAGGAGTTACGATGATTTTAAAATATAGACTATAAAAGATTAACGAGTATGATTATATCATTAAATATTTCTCTGCCGCACTTCTCTATCACCTAGTAATAAAAACGTTAAAAATTTTTAAAATTCTGGTTCGAAAGTTGCTATCGACTAGTTATTTTATTAATTAGATTGTTATTTATTAAATAAGTTAGTTAATTATGTATATTTCCATTTTAAAAAAATGGCAAATTTGATACCCTTATAAGATATAAGAGGTTAATATAAAAAATATTTAGTTGTTAATAAATTGATAAAAACGTGTAACAAAAGTAAAACAATTTTCAATGTTATTTTTATTTTTTGACTACAAAAGATACACAATTTTTATATCATTTTTTTCGTATTAAGGATAAATAATAAAAAATATGCTTATATGTAGTCTAAAAAAACAATAATTATGTTGTTGAATTTTATTTTTTATGTAGGCATTATTTAGTGGTATGCGTCACAACTATTATCACCGATAGTTTTTCATTGTTATATAACGTATTATGTTGTGTTGTAGTGAAAATACATTTTGTTTCTATTAAAACCAAAGTAATATTTTTATGTTAAACTATGATACCAATTAATTTTTACACAACTTATGATTGGTTTTATTAGTTATTTTTATATAATCATCTACATGTAATAATAATTACCTTAGACTAAAATTAAAGCATTTTTGTTATTAATATTACTGTTATTTATCCCTGACACTAATGGTGAGGTGTATAGATATGCACATAACGGTAGTCACCATTTGATATCTCCACACCCATTATCTCTATTATTTCTCATGAATGTAATTGCATCAGTTTTTCCAATGGCAAAAGATAGTCCCTAGCAGTCGACATTCAGCCTCAACCGTTTTAATTGGTGTTACTGATTCCTGTCAAGTGTAAAAATAATCAGTTTGCTAAGGATGGTGGACTCCTTTCTCATATTAAGGAGTCAATTGTTCTTAGCTAAGCCAATGATGGACCTAATAGATATTATTATCGATTTTCACTAGAGACCAAATACCATCAATGAAAAAATCACAAGAAAAATCTTGTTGGCACCATGAAGGTCGAACCCAAGATCTCGGGTTCGAAACATATAATCGAAACATAAATTTTTACTCACTAGGCCAGGACGACTCCTAGACTTTGGTCCAGTGTAAGGGCATAAAATCTTCACGTTAAATAGTAATGCACTACTCGCATTTAAATACAAAGTATTATAGTATTAACAATGTAACAATAAATATTTTAAAAAACATAAATTAAAATTTAACATTTATAGAATGTCTTTATTGTCATGAAATTCCCAGCTACGCTAAATAATCATTCAACTGATGCACTAGATAAAAACCTATAGTAATAGATTCTTCTTTTTTTTCTAAAACTGAAGGATAAGAAAGTAAAATATTCCTATTACGGCTTTAATTTTTAAAATAAGACTTCAGTCTTCTTGTAATAAAATTATATACTTGGATAGAATGCTTTCCTGAAAACCCTGGGAAATTTTTTTAAATAATTATTTAACCTAAAAAAATCATGGAGTTTATATAGTCTTCAATACTCAACGATTTTGAGGGATGTACATTTATTCTAAATACCAACATTTTAATGCAAAAATTAATTATACAATAAGTATTTGATGTTTGTCTAATTAATAACATAATTAAGAATTCTTTGAAACACAAAAAAGAATTTTATAATACAAAATGTGAATATTAAAAATTGTTGGGCATCAACTTTGATTATCTTGACAAGAGTAATATGTTTTATTTAATAAATAGGATATGAAATGATTATTAGACTTGATTTTATGATTCAAATAAGAATTTCTAAAGTTAATCAAAAAAATGGTTCACTTACTAGATCAATAAAAAATATAATTTTCTTAGTTTTCCATACTTTGAATTGACGGGTCATTGTTTACCCATTAAGAATAATTTAAAACAAAGGTAATAATTGGGTTGCTGTCGAAGTAGATTTTCATTACTATAAAACATTTTCGAATAAATTGTACGATTTATAACTTTAACATTCCCCATAACGCCTATAATTTTCTTTTTCCATCTTAAATATATTATTGAATTAGTTTTATATTAATCTAGGATTAAAATAGTCAGATTTTTTGGTTAATTATTAAAAATTGAAAACAAAAATGATAAAAATATTTTCAAGACTCCACAATACATTAGTATTGTCCAATTATTAGATTGAATTTTCAAAAAAAGTGTGTCGTTTGCAAAGTTGATACTTGGTAATTTTTTAAAACATTAACCTAACTTGTGCATATGACACAGTTACAAAACGTGACTTACTTTTAAAATCAGCAAAATTATCAAAATTAAAAACACGGCCGTATAAAACTTATCGATAATATACTATTAGATCGGAAGTTCAGAATAGATCTGAATGGAAAAGAGAGTAAGTACAAGTATCATTAAAACGGTCTTCCTCGAGAATCTGTCCTCTCCTCAGTATTATTTAATGTTTATACATCCGATTTTATAATTAAAATATTACGTAAATTTATGTATGCAGACGATGTGGGATTAGTAGTTCTTTGAAAAACTAGAGGAGCTACTAAACGAAGATCTGTCCATTAATCAAAAATATTTTAAATTGTAGCACCTAACACTCGATATCAACTAAACGGCCACCTAAATAACCGATAATCAAACAGAAAATTCGACATAGTGATTCAGGGAGTCAATATAGGAGCAGATGAGGCCTCGTTATATTTAGAAATATACCATTAAAATATATATTTTTGCTAGCACAAACCAAACTAAAACTCTTAATCCAGAGCAGTTGCGCCTCGTGGGTGTTGATGGTGGGGATGCGACTTTAAATATAATACTGCTAGTCATAGGTATAACAAATTTTCGATTTAAATATAATAAAATAAAACACAATACACAAATTATTATTTTAAAGGTCGCAGTAGAAAATAGAAATGGAAATAATAATAATAGCGATTAATTCATAATAATTATAAATTATACTATAATTTATTTATAATAATTATAGCGATTTATTATATCAACCGATAACGACGAGCAATTAATTACATGCAATTAATTCTAAAAATAAATTACCCAATATAGTAATATACTAATATTGTACCGTATGGATGACATTACAGGTCGTCCAAAATATGTACATAATATTGCAGCACCTCCCTTTTATTTTACGTTCCTGCATATTGTTCGGACAACGCTGTCGGTCGACCAAACACTACTCGTGTGTGCGTGCATAACTGCTGCATATACTAAGGGAAATAAGTTTAATGTTTATATATGACAAATGTATTATAACTATTTAACTATTTAAAAATTTGAATTTTTAATAAAAATTTAGAATTCAGAATATACGATTCATTTTTTTCTTTCAATTAATTTTAGTAGGGGGTGCGATCGTTCCGTCATCTAAACAATGACTTCAATAAAAATAAAAATTTTAATTTAAAAAAACTTAATTCGTTCAGTATAATTCTTCTATAATACATTCCATATACGACTAATTTTATTTCCAATATCAAATATCGATCCATAATATCGATCGTTCATGGACTGCTTAACAACACTCTAAAAATCAAATTCAGAAATCAAGTTTCGAAAGATTGCGATACCAAAAAAAAAAATGTTCTATTTTAACAATTGTTAAAATTTTTACTTACTTTTTAGTATTCAATTTTACCAAGTTAACCAACTTTCTAAGATTTCTACTTAAAGAGAAAATAAAAAAAATAATAAATTTCAGAATGAACACCCTAACGTTTTTCTTTATTCAAACAATTTGAATAAAGAAAAACATCAGTGTAACAATAATTGTTATAATGCTTAGCATGACATTGGATCTATCAAGTGACTATTAAAGCCAATCTAATTATTCTAAACAAAATTTTATTTATTGTTTGTGAATAATTTTTGACTTAAAAATAAAATGAATTTTTTTGAAAAAATTATAAAATAAGAGCATCAGTAAATAAACTTCTAAGAGTTTTTTTATATTTTTAAATTCTTTATTTATTATACCATACACATTTAATTATTATATAGTTTTTCAATGAAAAATTATCTATTAAAAAAATGTAAAATATTTATAAACGACTTACACGAGAAATCTAAATAATTAATGTACTTTGAAAATCAGAACTTTCTATTTTCGATTTTTTTTTTTTAATAACCGGCATTGTCATTCAATATTAGCATTAATTCTTGGCGATGTTATCCTAACTACTCTTAATTTAAATAGATAAATATTAAACACGTTTGATTTTGTTAAAATGATTTAAATTTGTAACGAATGTAATTTTGTATTTAGATTATCAAAGGACATAACTGATACAACATGGTTTGAAGATGAATCGGACCTAATTAAATGCTGTGGTGCTCTACAATCAGCATTAGGTTTACCTAAAAGTTTTAGCAGTAGTGATATAACTGGTATCGAAAAACTTAATATTGATTACTGGACTGGCATAGAGGACATGGACGACGGTAATTTACCAAGAAGTACATCTGAACTTGTTATAAATAAGAGTCGTATCGGATCAGACGTGTTTATGTTGAGTGCTGTAACAACAGGCGGTCGTGTTTTGGATAATACATCTCGTTCGTTGTCCACTTACGTTGCTGTTGGTGACATGATACCGATGTCTCAATTACCGTCACCTAATAGACATTCTGGTTCACTACAAAAAAACTATCCATCACTATCCACGTTTAGTACAACAGACCTCGTTATGTCGGTTAATAAAAAGGTATGTATATATATATATATACATACATAGATAAATAGATATATGAATTATTAACTTTAGAAAGAGGATAAGTCCATTTTTATTAGTTTTTATTTTTTTATTAGACAATAATTAATACATCATTTGCTACTAAAACTGTCAACTTTGACCGTCCAACCATCATATATAGCGTGTAATTAACATATAATGGAGATGTCCCATTTTTGCAGTTAACTATTATAGTAAAATTTATTATGTATTGTTATTTTCAGTTTATCTTAGTTATATCAATTGATAGACAAAACTACCAATTTTCTATTTATATCATGTTTCGCCAATATAATATTAATATTGTCCTAACATTTAATTTATAAAAATGTATTTCCAATTCGACTTTAAGTAGAAATATCTAAAACTTTAAAAAGAAAGTATGGTGTGACAAATAGTAACCGATATATTATTTCCACCAGATAATAAATACCTAAAAATGTAGAAATGCAGAAACAACATGTTAATATGACGTACAGTATTGAACAATATTAATCAATATTTTGTTATCACATAGTATAATTTTCTTTTTAATAATATTTAACTTTTATTCATTTTGATGGACCTCAATGATATGGTAAATTATTAAATCTATGAAAAGATGTGCTAAATTTAATTTTTTTAAGTATGATCACTTTTTAATCCAATCAACATTTGAACGGTTCGTGTTAACTCTAGCCGGTCCACTCAATATAACCAGACCAGTCAGGGGAAGAAAAACACACTTTGTTGCACCTATGGATATTATTGTTAATATCTAAAGTAATTTAGAATCCCTTCAAACAAAATTTTACTGGAGAGCAAGTAAAAAATTTAAATATAAAATTATCTATAAAAAAAATTGTGCAAAATGTTTGCTCATATATTTGCTATTTTTGTGATTTTATGATTTTAATTTATTTGTATAATATATTTTGAACTAAACATTCATTTTTCGTATGAAATCATTTATGTTTATTGTATGTTTAATCATATTTAAATAAAAATCTCCATTTGTTGTTTTATAGGGATTCTAAATTTCGTTTAATTCAATTACTTTTTCAAATTTATCCCTAGTTCAACCACTGTATGCTATTTTAGTTTTTAAAATTTTAAGATACTTATAAAATTATTTTAGTTTAATGTTTTTTTTTTTTAATAGGTTCGACAAAACTACATTCAGCGTCGACTTGTGATTACTTACAAAGCATTAGAGCGTCTGTCACATAGTGAATTTAACTTGGACAGCTTGACTTTGAAAATTCCACCGCCGGACGTTTGCGAGTCACAGCCAAGTAAATATTTAAGTGTGCCACAGTCGGGTGGTAAAAAGCTGAATCGAGGAGATATTTTGACGTGTGCGGACTCTATAAAACGTTACCAACCAAAACCATTTTCGCAGTTCGATCGTAATATGTTTATATTCAACTGGTTACATGATGTAAAACTTGAAGCTAAGGTAGAAGACTGATAAAAAGAAATGATTAACAAAATAAAACTTTTTTCATAAAGAATTATTTTTAATGCTTCTTTTTTTATATATTATGACGTTGAAATTGTCAAAGCTATTAATATTGTTGCATAAAGACAAAAATAATTATTGTATTCCAATTAACCGTTTACGTTTTTGTTTCATTTATATTTATTGAATATTTTCTTAATATTAGCTTCGATGCAAAGCTTAGAAAGTATTAATTTTATATGATGTGTTTTTTTTATGTCTATTGCCACTTATTTATTTTCTAAGGTCTCGTCACACCATTTTCTTTAAATGATACGTCAAAAAATCACATTTCGTATCTAGTTGTAGACATTGTCCTTAAAAATTGAAAACATTTCCCTCGTTCCCTGTAAATGGGGAAAATCCTCCAAAAAATTACGATTTTTAAAATCGCTAAATTTCGACCTTTTTTAAACTATTTTTCTTGAAACTGCTATAACTTTTTGAATAATGAACGAATTAAAATAAGTTTTATTTATATTGAAACATCAGGAATTATACCTTTCAATCAATATAAATTTTTTGTAAACCTTCCCGCAGAGAGGGATTCCAAATAGCAATTTTTTCAACTTAAATTTTGAAAATGTTTCAGTAATACTGCATCCTTTAAACATATATTAAATTAAAGCTTATTATATGTATTATAAATTAAAAAACAAAAATTTATCCTGACTTATGTGTGTTTGTGCAGCCACTACCGTGAGTTGGCTCTACAGTTTTTTAGGGACCTCATTGATGTTTCGCCAACTCTTTCTTGCCATCTTCCATATCAATAATTTATTGTTATAGGATAGTTTGATAAGTGATTATTAGTGGAGTTATTTTGATAACAGATTATAGCAACATCTTTATCACATAAATTGATATTTAATAAATTTACCTCTCTTCTCATATTGATAAGTAGATTTTAATATTTGAATAGTATGAATTAACAGTGTAGGAAATATGATTACGGGTAGTAATTTATTGATTTTGCGCATTATTATTTGAAATGTATTTCTTCATTTACTGCTGTGGTGTTAATATAAACTTTAAAAAGCAGTACTACTTCCTTTCTGTATGTAGTAATATTTAAACTTGGAAATATGTTATATTTATCGTTAAAAATCCCCTACTTCCACGTAATAATACTGAATTAGTACAAATTAGTAAATTAGTATTTGTTAATAAGGAAAACATTAAATAATTATGGTTCTGCTTTTATTGCGGCTTTTCAATGTATACAATGAAGTAGAATTCTAGTGGTATATTATAAGAGATGAAATTTATAAAATGAATTCATACATCTGATGAATTTTTTGTTGAGATAGTGTAAAATGCTCACCTACCTTGTCTATATAAGCCTACTTATACATAAATATATATATATATATATATATATATACAATGAAGTGGAATTTCACTGCCATATTACAGGACACGAAATTTATAAACAAAATTACTACGTGATATTCGCTAGTCAAGTTTGGATGCCACACCGTATTCTTAAATGGAGTGAACGAGTGAAAAATAGAGATAATGACGAAAACATTGTGGGAAAGTAAAAAGGCTGGTATGACGCTTACAAATCCTAAAACTTTTAAGGTTTTACCAACGATTATGTTGTTATGAATGTTGAACGATAGCTAGACAATCGAATGAAATCCTAAATCGATAACTAAAATTACACGCTCTAACACGGTATTATCTAGAGAGTAAAAGTGAAGAAGAGGATCATGCTTACTAATAAATGTTACAATGTAACATTTATTTAAATTAAGCGTGAGGCCAATTCGATTAAACTAGCAAACAGAGGAATCTATATTGAAAAATTAGCAAAATATTATATAGAAAATAGAAAAGAACATGAAATGTTAAAAAAGAGTAAATGTAAAACTGTTGCAAGTCAATATTAATGATATTTCAGTATAATAGACTGTTGAAACATTAAAATAGTTAATATGGTATTTAGTTTTTATTTACATGCCAAACTCTTTTTATCCAAAAATTTACTCTTATAATTTTGATCCAGCGAATGAGAACTGGATCAAAATATTTTCCTAATATCAAGAGTATTTTTTCACACGTTGAATTAAAAAGTATTTTCTAAAATTATCGTCTAAGTTTCACACGATTATTATTTTGGGTTTCATGCGAGTTCAGACCACTTATTTTCTAGTGTAGCTTTTAGAATATAAAGGGAACAACTGTTGCTAGCATTCATATCTAGACATTAGCACGTATAGAATAGAATTTAATTTTTAGAAAAGAGAGTTTAACTAATCTAAGACAAAGAAATGAATAAATAAACAATTTTTTTATAGATAAATTTATTCTTTTTATTCCAACAGTCAATAACTACGGTGGAGTAAAAATTAAACAGTGTTACAAATGTACAAAAATACAACGTGGTCATCCAAAAAAAAGATGATATTATATTACGCCTGTTTTCTAGTCTACTTAAAGTTGATTTTCACGAAAATTTATTAAAAAAAAAAAAAAAATTTGAATTTATTTGCAGAACTATTTTTTAGGTTCAATATAAAACTTCGAAATTATCGACATCGTTGAATTGTAAAATCTATGAAAATTTAAAATTTGGTATTGTTTA
This sequence comes from Daktulosphaira vitifoliae, assembly GCF_025091365.1. Lineage (NCBI taxonomy): Eukaryota > Metazoa > Arthropoda > Insecta > Hemiptera > Phylloxeridae > Daktulosphaira > Daktulosphaira vitifoliae. Next base: position 44,727,401 of record NW_026099573.1, read on the forward strand.
GATTGATATGTAATCTGAACTTGTATAATTCTCCTGTTATTAGTATACTTATAAGAATCGCTCACACAATTCTGTTAGTCACTGTTTTTTTGCAGTTCTATCGTACTAAATAATTCTAATAGAAAGCTCAATAATTAATTGGGGAAACTTGTAGCGTTATCTGTACACTTTTGTGGGATTCGTTCAAACACAGCAAACAGTCTCTCTGATTTTTGACGTATCACGCGTAATTTAAGAATTTCTGTTTGGCCCATATATTTATAATAATAATCCAGTGAGTACTCTCGTTCATTTCAAAATCTATCAGTAATGCAGAAAGGACTAAAAATCTAGATATGCTCCTAAAAACATTGACTTTTTCAGCCTCAATTTTTTTTTTTTTTTTTCATTAATTAGTTATTAGCTTCGATGCGAAGCTGAGAAGGTATTGATTTTACTATGATGTGTTTTTTTTTTTTTTATGTCTGTTACCACTTTTTCTCAGCTCTCACCGAACCGATTTCTTTCAATGATACGTCAAAAGATCACAAATCGTATCTAGTCGAAGACATTTTCCTCAAAAATTAAAAAAAAATTCCTCGTTCCCCGTAAATGGGAGAAACCTCCAAAAAAATTACAAATTTAAAAAACGCTAATTTTCGAAATTTTTTCAATTTTTTTTACTTAAAATTGCCATAACTTTTTCAAAAATGAACATATCAATATAATTTTTTTTTTATATAGATGTTTGATGTTTTTACTTATCATTTTTTATATATTTTTTGTAAATCTGACCCTTTATCTGCCCACATGGGGGGATTTAAAATAACAACTTTTTTACAAAAAATTAATTTTTTCAACTTAACTTTTGAAAGTGTTCCGGAAGTCTGACACTTTTATATATATGTTAAATTAAAGCTTATGTAATCTACTTTATTATGTAAAAAGAAAATTTCGGACTTTATTTTGTCTTCACGGTGAAAATGGCTACCAAATGCTATTATTGTGTGAAAATTCTCAATTTTATTTTTTACATTTGCTTCGATGCGAAGCTGAGAAGGTATTGGTTTTACTAAA
>NW_026099573.1:44728773-44755110 GCF_025091365.1 Daktulosphaira vitifoliae
AAAAAAAAATTTCGGACTTTATTTTATCTTCAAGGTGAAAATGGCTACCAAATGCTATTATTGTGTGAAAATTCTCAATTTTTTTTTTTACATTTTTAACATTATAATGCTATAACTTATTGAAAAGTGTATTGATCAATATAATTTTTTTATGGGAAATACTATTTTCTAATAATCTCTTTTTTATTCTACATACTTTGTCTTAATCAGGATATTAATAAGGAACTAGCAGTTTATGAAGCTTTTGGAATAATACACCAATTTTTTAAAATTAAACACTATCTAAAGATTTGCATCGAAGCGTTTTTTTTTTATAGTGATTTTAATCACTGTCAGATATCATTATACTTGATCCAACTATGCCGCGACCCCCCTGTGCTGAGTTTTTTTTTTTATACTAAAACATTATTTTGTCCAATTTTAATGATGGTCATTAGACCTTTCTCACTCCTAAAGGGGAGTTTATCCGTTGATGCTCAAAATAATAACGAATAAATCCACATACTAAAACGATATGCAATAACAAATTAATTTCTGTGAATTTGGTAATAGAAAAAAAAATGATCAGTAATTCTTATACATTACTAAGATTTTCGCGTACACACTTTGTACTTTTATAATAGTTTAATACTGTAATATTAATACAACTCAAAGATTTTACCACTCCTTTGGTTTGATATTATAATTCAATACTGAAACAATTGCTTTTCCATTAGACAAAGAAATAAAAATACCTACACAACCGAATACAAATTTTAAAAGCAATTAGATAAAAGATTTTGTTTTACAATAAACAAAGTTTATAATTTTATTATTATTTAATAAGAAATTAAATCAAAGTTTTTGATGTATTAAATGAACTTGTGTATTTTTTTCCATGAGTTTCTCAGTTTTATTTTAAAGTCCAACTAAATTTGTTAATGATTGTATTATTTAATTATATATTTATTTTTTTTATTCATAAAAGAAGTTCGTGAAGTGAAATAATTATATTTAAATTTTAAGTAGTCGTTTTGTTTTATTATGTGGATAGCGCAGTTTCAAATGCACACGGAATAGGTTTTATAAACATTATACAAATAAAACTAAGATACACATCTTATCAAGATACACATCACAACAAGATAAAAACATCCTTACGCTATTTTAAAAAAACTTACATGAAATGTTTCAAATAAACGCCCCAAGCGTCCGATCAATTCGTCATATGAAATATGTTCATTAAAAAACATACTGGTTGTGTTTATTGAACAATACAAATAAACAATTATTAATGACTAATTACCAAGGGTATTCCATCTAAACTATAGTAACAATGTATGAGGGGATGTTTCACGTGCCTTCGAAACGTTTCAATGACATCGATAGTACGTAACATTGTCCTAACGAAACTATAAGTAAATCCTCCAAAAATGATGATATTTTTAAAAGTTTTTCGCTTAAAGTTAACCGTAAGTTGTTGAAAAATGAACCAGTCAAAACGTGTTTTTTTTATAAATATCTTTGGTACGTCCATTTTATTGGACTTAAAAAAATCATTTGTTCTATGTATTTATATATTTACGCAGCGTTGTTTTTTTATTATTCTCATCAAATACATTTGCTTAGTATGGAAAAATGCATTAATTAACATTTCTATTAAAACATTTAATACGTACTCTTAATATAACGAACGTACTAAACGTACATTGTATTAGCGATTTTAGGTCCAGTTAACACGTAATAAATTAAATTATTAACGTTCCAACAGAATTATAAACACTAAATTAAAATAGGTACAAGATATGACACGAATATATAAGCAGGTGGTAAAATACCATATTGGATTAATTTTTTAATAACTATTCGGTTCCTTATACCAGCTAGATTTCGTGCGGTTATAAATTAATTTGTCCAAACGTATCAGCTCTGGATCGGTTATAGTGACCTCGGACCAAGAAAGTTTTTTGAATGTCCAATATTGAACGTTCATACTAACTGAGTACCGTCGAGTCTTTTAAACATACCAGGCGCACCAACAAAAGTAAAACTTGGTTAGAAAATTAAGTTTTCATTCAATTGAGCACACACTCTCTCTCTCTCTCAATATGCCCCTTTCAGTCGGTTCCACTTGCCTGACACACCTTTATTTTGTAACTAAGGTAATTTTTATAGCAATCTGATAGTAGTTTACTGGTAATAACACTTGTCGTCAATCATGGATCTAATGAAGATTTATATGCACTTAATATTTTTTAAATAATAATATTGCATTAAACATTTTAATATGCATACTTGTATATTATGCAAAAAAAATATTAAAATATTTATCGAAATAAACTATTAAAATTAATATAATATATGCACAAAACGTTTATTTTTTAATTGAATATTTATACGGATTTAAATGCAGTACAATATAAATGTTGTGAAAAAATTGGATGATTACCCTGCCACCAGCACTTTCTAAATAGTATACTCCATTGACACCTTAGAGGCCTTAGGTGATATCTATATGTATCAAAAATAAATTTTAATGACGACTCTTAGAGTAAATATTTATCTAATATCTGCGAGTCCGATTACTCAGGAGAAGGATTTGAACATCTCCGTAATGACGCATAGCCAACAAGGTAATATTAAAATAATAATCAACTCTAAATTTCCACGTCTTTTCCCACCACTTATCAGAGTTCAGGGCAAACGATTTAGTTATAGTATCCAAGTTAATTGTAGAGTTTTTAAATATGTATGGTCCCTTAAAAAAAAAAGTATCCAAATAAAAAATAAATTATTAAAACTAATTTTAGAATAAAATTGATTTACTTTTTGAAATGTACACGACATTTTTTGATTAGAATATCCAATTTTCGCGAAGTAAGAAATAGTTTTATCATTCTCGCAGAAATTTGCCACTTCAAAACTCCTATAGTTCACACAATCGATGTAATGTTCTTTGCACATAATCACTTCTAAACTCACCTGAAATTCAACCAAAAGTATTTTATAAAAAAAAAAAAATATAATTATTAAACGTAATATACTAGACTACGTACTTTTTGTATAATAAAATCAAAATCAAACGTAAGAAATATATCGACAAGATCTGCTCCACCATTTCTCTTTATATTAATTTCTTTCGTTTGTCCGAACATTTGATTAACAAACCATTCAAATTTATCAAATCGAACAGCTACTCTAGTACCTTTCGGCAAAGCTAATCCGTCCTTTTTTTATAAAAAGTAATGTAATCTGTTATTCTTATATTTAAAATAAATACCATCGAAAAAAAAAATTACTTGATTCAATAAAATAGAAATCGACCAAAGAAAAAACGTTTCTTTAAGATACATTTTTTTTCGAGCAGTACAAATAACATAAACTATTATCTTTGTTAAACTAAAAGTGATAAATAAATAAATTGTATTTTAACATTGGATCCCTTCGTCATTTCTCAATTTATGATAAATTAAAACAAAAATAAAATTTAACTATTGTAAACTTGAATGTATTCACAATTTTTACGGGAAAACAAATAACAAACTAAAGTAAATTCAGTAGCGTTTATATTCACCGGAAAGAACTGAAATGTTTTACGACAATTTTATTTAATTGTGCTATTTTGAGTTAAATATTCTTGGACCGTAAAATACTAGTTATATTTTCCATAACTGAAAATAATTATGTTTTTTCGGTAGATCTGATGTTTTTTTTTATTTCATTCGTGTTCATTGTACAATTTATGATAAAGATCAACTGTAAAACTATCATCCTTATTAAAAATAATGACTTTCAATATAAATATGATAATTTCTAAAAAAAATGATTTAAACTTATCAATTAGATAAAAAATTAAAAAAAAGAATTTAAACACGTCTTTTTCATTTTAAAAATCCTACAATATTCAAAATGTTATTAAATAGCCAAGTTTACTACAAAAGCAAGCAAGAAACCACTTTACTCTGTAGTTTCTCAAGTTACACCACTCTAATTTTGAAAATTGGCTAGCGTAAACTAACTTAACGATTGAAAAAAAATAGCATACTAAAGCATACTGAAATATTTATAAATTGAAAACCAAAATTTCTACCGAAACCGAAATATATATAAAAAGTCACGTTATTTATTTCATCATAATGGATGATTACGCCTGTGAGACAAATAGTACATATAATAACATAGAAAAAAAAACAAATACAATGTTAAATAGTACATAATGAAATTAACTTAATAATTAAATGATTATAAAAATTCATTAATACTAAATACGTTACAAACAAGTTAGCTAAAAAAGTGTATGTAATTATGGTATTATGAATTAAACGTTTTACAACAAATAGACCATAATGATGTTGAAGAATCATGATAAAAATCAAAATTATTTATTTTATTACATAAATTCAACATTCGATTTACCGGAGCGTTTCTACTATAGTTTTGTGTATGAATAGATATATAAAACATTGGATAGGAACGGAGAGATACTTGAGGAACGTTCATCGGTATTAAGTTTAAAATTTCGGGACAATTGATTTTATTATTTAGTAGATTATAAATCCATATAACATCTAGACAATTTCTTCTACACAAAAAAGAATGCATTTTTAGATTTTCAAGTTACTTTTTATGATTATGTTATAACGTTGAAATTAAAAATAACTCTTGTATAGCATTGATGATAACACTGACTATATAAAAATATTTTCTGTGTTAATAATTTGACGCATGCAGATTAAACTGGCTGTTGTTCATTATTATTCATGGGCAATCATTATCTGATGATTACCTACTCTTATCCATAGGAAAAACTCTCATTATCATTGATCTAAATGTCGTTTATCATCGATTTTAACATTTAATAAACAATAATAAGATCGTTCACGCAATTATAGGACCAATAGTTTATTTCATCCGCATTAGAAAATTATAATGATGGTAAAACCATAATGACATTTTGTTGGAGTTATATCTTAATTATAGGAATAAAAATACTTTTTTTAATATTTCAAATATTTAAAATAGTATTTGGTATTAATGCTAAAAAAGTTTTCAGAATACAGTAACTGTCATACTGTATTGGGAGTAATACAAAAGTCTGTCTTTTACATCTATATTTGAACCATTACAAATGATTGGAATAATAGTAGACTTTTGGAATTGCATTGTCTTTTAAATAAATAACATCACATCAATAAAAAAATTGTTTGTCTATTTTAAATTTTTATAGATAAATGTGGGGCGAAAAAGGTAGGTGAGGCAAAATAAAAATTGTGCTTGAAAATTTTCTAATTGTAATTCTGAAATCAAAATACATTAAATATAATTGATTATATTTATGCTCTTGAGTAAAAAATAATATTTTCTATTTAGATTATTTTCTCTTATGTTATTATTAAATATCTTAATTTACGTCCAATGATGTAAAAACTGTAGTTATCAAAATTAAGAATTTTATCAATTAATATATTAGATTTTAAATAGAAACTTTTCTACAACAAAGGTAAGTTTAATTATTTTAATAAACTTAATTCAGTTCAATTATGTTTACATAGAATTAAGTAATTAAAGCTTAATTGAAAAAGTCAGCCGGGCCAAAATATATTCATAAAATTCATTTTGTCCTACTAAAAAAAAAGTAAAGTGTAATTTAATTTTGCCCCAATTTTGAGTTAAAATGTTAATTTTTTTACGTTAAAAAAATTAATTTATAATTTACATTTAAGTCAATTCTTAAAAATAGAATTTCGGTCACTACACAATATTTGTGATTAAATGGTGTTAATTTTATCTCTTTATAATGTAGTAAGTTATGACTATTCAAATCTTAAGGTGTTTGTTCTATCTCATATTCCCCTAAACGACTATCGTTTTCGGAAATACGGGGAAAAAAGAACAAAATTAAGTGAATCTTAAAGAGTATGTGTACTATGTAAGGCGTTGATTAAATACAAATCGATATAAACCATGCAATAAAAATCTTCGGAAATGCTCTTTTTATGACTTTGGTCGTAAATATCTGTTAGATAGCGTTATTATCGCACTGTTTTACTCATTGAAAAAAATTATGAGCCAATCAAAATGGACGAGATAAACACTAGCAATTAAGCCTATTCGGAGCCCAAAAAAGCACTCCTGAAATTTCCTATTGAATAGCATTTTTTGTAATTTAAAATTCAACTTTTATTTACGCAAGCAAATTTCAACAGTAATATTATTTTCAACAACACATTATAATCGAGAAGTAAAGTACAATAGGGATAAAATAAATTGAATTTGAGTATTTTTTATATTGATTGATATCATACAACGATTAACAATCAAGGCTGATTTACACGATGCCAGTCGACGTACCAGTCGAAGTCGCCAGTTACTGAATGCCAGCGGCTGGCAACGTCTAAACATAATCTGCCAGCAACTGGAGAAAGCCAGTGGTCACTGGCGTGCCAGCAGATGACATTGCCAGTAAAACAAATTATTTTGTTTTGCTGGCGCGACAGCTTCCCCCCTCCACTACATCACCACAACGACAACAGCTAACTGGCATCGTGTAAACAGCAACAGTCACTCGTCAACTACTGGATTATAACAGTGATATAATATTTTTAACTATCAATGATAACAGTACATCGACACGTGTGTAAAAGTTAAAACTGAGATCGAAAAATCGAAATGGCTAACCGCTGGAATGAGGAAACCACTTGTAAATTCGTGCAATTATACCGCGAGCACGAAAATCTGTGGAACATGTTTATCCCGGAGTACCGTAATCGTAATGCAAGGAGTTCATCTATGGAAGCTATCGCGTCCGAATTAAATTTAACAATTAAAGAGGTAGCCAAAAAAATTAAGGCTCTGCGTTCAACATATTATTTAGAGTTGGCTAAAATAGGAAAAAGTAAATCTAGTGGTTCCGGCACTAATCTTGTGTACAAGCCTTTATTGCCGTGGTTCGATGATATGGATCATATTATGAAAACAGCAACCGTCAAAGAAAAGGAGACGTACAGTAATTATGTAAGTAAAATAATTTATTAATCAGGTATTATTCATTCGTTTATTGAAAAAAAAGGAAATTGATAATTAATATCAATGTCAATATCTTATTATATAATAGAACAAGGAAAAAAACGCTTTTCTGGGAAAATTACTTAGCGTGCTCGGATTTTCAAAAAATTTTTTTTCAACGAAAGTACTCGGTCACCAGACTCCGGGAAAATTATTGGCAAAGGTCGGAAAATTTTTGCCGCTCGCCCGCGAGCGTTTTAAAATTTCGACCGTTTTCGAGAAAAACGCTCGCTGACGCCAGCGTTTTACGACTTAAGGTTTGAAATTTTCATCAGACCCGCCCAATGACATTCCTGAGATATGATAAAAAAATCAATTCAATCCGTTCATTTTTCACCGTTTTACGAGCATTTTTTTTTTTTTTTTATGTTCACGCGCATGGTTTTAATATGCGCATTAACTCATTTCTCCTCATACGTTTATTCTGAACTTCAATTATATGGTGTAATATGTATTTTTATTAGTACACTATTTTGTATTTGCACATAGCACTATATTTTACCGAGAAATATTATATGTTACACTAGGCTTCGTCTATCTGGTACCCAGACCCGGAGCCCTACGAGCTGTCATCATAAGTAGGCAACTGATTGCGGTAGGGGTACCCGGCTACGCCGGGCACGATAAGTGTTTTTCAGAAAAAATATTATATCAGAATCAGTGTTCATTTTTCAGATTTGAACCCCCCCGTATATAAGGAAATAGTCTGATTTTAAAAAAAAGTATGTCGAATGAAAGATATACCAAATGATAGGTAAAGACATCAAACAACTATAAAAAAAAAAAATTATATAGATATGTTTATTTTTGAAAAAGTTATGGCAGTTTTTAGTAAAAAATTTTTTAAAAATTTCGAAAATTAGCGATTTTTATATTCGTAATGTTTTGGAAGTTTCCACCATTTACGGGGAACGAGGAAAATTTTTCTAAAAAAGTTATTCTTGGTGTACTGCAAATTTTAGGAACGGGCACAATGAACTGTTATATCAAAACATTTAAAAATAGCTACATTTACAGATAAATATTTCATTAAATATAATCAAATATCATTTTAACTATATTTATTATAATTTTTACATACTTTAAACATGGGACGTCATTCGTTCGTTAACACATTTTTGTCAAGAACTATACATAGTTGTTTTAAAAATATTTTAAAACATAAAAGAATACTTATATTAAATTTATATCAACATATAATTTACTTGATTTTGCTCTCTTACTTGATTTTCAAGATAACTATTAAAATAGCACATAATAAATAAAGAAATTAATAGAATTAATGTTGAACTTAATAATTTCATTGAATTAATTGATAAAACACGTTCATTATTAAAATAATTCTGCAAAAAAATTTCTTATCAATTTATAAATATTACACAAACCCAAAGCTTGAAACCGTTACAAAAAAAAAAATTGAATCTATTCCAGTTTTAATAGAATTTTACTTAAAATTGGTAACCAATATAAGTAAAAATTTAATTAACGTGAACTGCCTAATACCAGTAACATTCAGTTAGTGATAAAATAATATTTTAAAGTGGTTCTATGAAATGATAGAACCACTTTTTAGTTAAAAAAAATTAGTTTTAATCGGTTTCAAGCTCTAAAAAAATTACTTTATCGGTAAATTTGAAATGTACATACCAAAATACTCATATATGTTAAAGCAATAAAAGCATAGAAATAGTACCCAAAACTAAACAATATCGTTGGTTTCATGATATCATAAAATTGCTGAATTGAACTAATAAAAGTTAATAATAGTTAAAATAGTAACACCGAATCAGTAATCATTTTATCTACTATGTTATGAATAAAATTTTAAAATGCTTTAGTAGATATGTTAACGAATAGTTACATAATTTCATTTAAAAATTAAAAATTGTACAAAAATGCGAAAAATGTTCATAACACAATGATAATAACAAATTTAAGATTTTTACAATATATAATCAACTTACATGTTTAACTTTGTATAGTCCAAAAGTAATTGTTTGAAATTAATCATGTAATTAAAGCCGTTTCTCTGACCTATTCAGAAAATATGTAAAAATTACTAGCGATAAAAGAAATTGCGATTCCCTTCTATATAATTATAAATATAAAATATAATATAATCATAATCAATTATTTTTAAACATTAGTAGTGTTAAAAAAATTATGTTTTACTTGTGTTGTCAAAAAAAAATTATAAAATAAAAAATAATCATTAGCGTTACACATACCAAATTCTACATTAATTTGTCCAAATTTTTTGCATTTAAAAGCAACGATTTTCAAATGAGCAGATAACATCCAACAAAATTGTACAACTATTACATTGTAGAAAATCAAACCATACATCATGTGTAATAATTCAATAGCTTCTAATAGATATACAATTGGGTAAATTCGATCGTATACTGAAATTGGTATGAAACTGAAAAATGAGTTTAGAACGTTGTTTTGAAAAATTATTAGACTGCCATCTCTTTTTTTAAAAGTAAATTCTTTTATAAACAATGGACTAAAGATCCAAAGTATCCCTCCCAAAAAATATATCATAGTGTATATGTCTATTATTTTAGTACACATAGATTTATTGCTTTCAAATATATATTATCCTTTATAACTAGAAGACAGAAAGTCGCTACTCGTTGCATCGATTAATTTTCTTAATTCATCATATTTTGTGGAAAGTCTATAGGTGTTGAGAAATATTAAAATAGAGCACATCACATTTATAAGTATTTGCACAACTGATAATAAATCATTTGTCACATAGCAAAAACCAATAAACACATAGCAGTTTATTTCAATAAATTCCACTAATAATAATAGGGAATACAGGAATTGGTAAAACTTGAAATTACGAATTGCAGTCAGATTAAAAGGGTTAAAATTATAATAGAGTCTTAGATATCTTAATGTTCGATCGTTTAGAACAAACTTCTCTCGAAATTTATTTTGCATTATACATTTGATATTTGCAGTTCTGCACCTAAATAAGTAATTGTACCTAAAAAATGTTATAAATATTTCAACAAATTACATTTATATCAAGTAATATTTTTTTTACAATAAATTAGATCCAACTGTTAAATAAAGTAAAAAAAAATTTTTTTTTATTAAATTGGGCTGTATGTGGTAATTGATTAACTATGCCTTATGCAATATTTTTAAAAGTAAAAACATATTTAATATTTATTTCTCAAGAGTTAATAATATCTCAAATTCTATAATTTTCAATAAAAAAAACTGATCCCTTCTCCCTTCTTACCTCTTTATGATGATATAAACTTTTGAATCAGTATTTTCAAAATTAATAGATCTTTTATACTATGACAAGACAAATAGTTTAGTCAATAAACGACTAGATATTATAATAAACATACCCACACTTCTCCCGCACTAGTTTAGCAAAGTATTGCAAAATATTGATACAGAAGTATTTGACAACCAGAAATTATTTTAAATATATTATTATAGCTTAGATGATTCGAAGCTGAATAGACTTTCATTTTACCATCACGTTTTTTTTTGTGTCTGTATCACTTTTTCTTAGCTCTCATTTAACCGATTTCTTTCAACGATACGTCAATAGATCACAAATCGAATCTAGACATTATTCTCAAAAATTGAAAACATTTCCGTTGTTCCCCGCAAATGGGGGAAATTTCCAAAAAAAATTACAAATTTAAAAATCGTTAAAGTTTGNTCACTGACGTAAAACGATTCGATACCTATGAAAACACTTAAAAAAAAAATTTAACTTATCTACAAAAAATTACATGGTTTTTGAATAAATTGATTACTTATAAAGAACAAGTTAACAGAACATTTTTATTTTTATTTGTTATGGTATATTACAACAAACGAGCTTTAATTTGAAATAATGTAGGACGATGTGACTAAAAAATTGAAAGTTTTTTATAAGATGATCGAAAATCGAAGAGAAATAAAATTTGGGATATAATGATTACGCCCCTATTTAGTACTTTAATAAGCGATAGGATTTTCAAAACAAATATGTTCTTAATAAAAGTAAGGTACTACTAGTTATTACCGCTGAAAATTAAAGTGTATTATGCTGCAGATATGAGAGGAAAAGCTGGGTTGGGATGTCACTCTGCCTACACATATCAGTGAAGTTTGGGATAAGTTTCTGTCTGAAGTACCGTTGTTGCGTAACGTCTCGTTACCATAGCATGTCGATATCCGTTATGCAGTCGACATTCAATTATTAAGATTCTCCGATGCGTCGCAAAAGGCCTATGCTGCTACATCGTAATTGCGTGTGGTTTATGACATCACCGTCTTTTTCTTATCCCGCAAAATCAAGGTTGCACCACTGAAGGCCGGTAATTTAGATGCCTCGTTATTAATTCCACGTCTAGAGCTCTGCACGGTCCTGCTTATGGCACAACTGCTTAGTCGATTATATGCTTCTCTGTCAGCTGAAGTAGAAATTTCAAAAATCCGTGCGTGGACTGACTCTACAATAGTTCTTTTATGGCTTAAATCGGAGCTGAAAAGTTTCAAGATATTTGTCACCAACCGCATAAATAATATACATACCTTGTTGCCCAAGTACTTGTGGGAATATGTGTCTACATCCGACAACCCAGCAGACCCGTCTTCTCATGGTCTTTTGCCAAGTGCCATGTTGAACTGTTCGCTTCATTGGAACGGTTCATCATTTATTCGATTGCCACAGGAAAAATGGCCACATTCAACATTTCGTCTTATCCCATTGCAAAAATTACCTTAAGCAAAAATCACGTCGGAGATTTCTCTGCACGTCATTATAGATATGGAGTTATTCTGGTAGGTGATAGAATACGTTACTCCTCCGTGAGTTATGATCAAAAACATCTTGTATTATTGACAAAGATGTCTCATTTAAGCTGTCTATTAATACGAAACTATCACCTCAGTTTTTTACATGGATGCCCAAAACTGATACTCGCCATGCTCTCACGTAAGTTTTAAATTGTATCTGGCCGTGATGCAGTTTGTCGATTTATCTATACTTGCGTAACGTGTTCTATAAAACGATACAAATTCAAGTATCAAGTCGTGTGACTTCCACCTAGCTATTTAACTCACCAGCAGCACCTCACTTTGGTGGACTATGGGAGGCAGCTATTAAGAGTTCTAAGTATCACCTGCGGTGTGTAATTGGTAACCAGATATTTACAGTCGAAGAATTGACTACATTAGTCATGCGTATTGAAAGAATTCTCAATTCAAAACCGCTTACGCCAATGTCATAAAATCCCAATGATTTATGTACATTTACGCCAGGTAATTTTTTAATAGTTCAGCCCATTTTCTCATTGCTGGAGAAAGGGTTAACGAATGTTCCCATAAATTGATTAGATCGATGGCACCTTATTCGACAATTTCTTTAAGTCATTTTGGAAACGGTGGACAACTGAATATCTCTCCACCCTCCAAGGACGCCTCAAATGGATTCGACAAACACCCAATATACAAGTCGGCGACCTTGTGATTGTCGAAGCATCCAACCGCCCACCCACTGACTTACAAATAGAACGTATAACTGCCGTCCATCCAGGTGATGATCACATAGTGTGTGTAGTTACTGTACGCACGCAAGATAGTATTTTAAAGCGACTTGTCGTGAAGCTGGTTAAATTACCAGTAACAGACTAGCAAAACTTTCCTTGTTTTAATTATTTTATTCCATTCCTACAATCCATTCCCTTTATGGTATTGAGACCATTTTTAATATATTACAAATTGTTAGTTTTAAGCAAACCTTATTATTTGTAAAATTTAGTACCCATTGCCCACACCTTACCCTAATCTTGAAGGACTCCTAGATCATTTAACGGGAAGAGTAATGTAAGGTACACATTAATTTGAGGTGACGCTAATTTATAAAATTAAACAAGAAAACACGGTAATTAATGCGAGAAGGTCAGTTGGTCATACCATATACATTTGTGTTTGTCACGACAGGTATGCCGTTGACACACTGCAATAGGTTTTTTGCTCTGCAACCGTCTAGTGGACCGGATATTCCGTAATCACTATACGTCGCAATCTTCAATGTGTTTTTTCCATTAAACCTCTACAGTCGTATCGGTACGACGACGCTGTTGTTTCTACCGGTCCCTTTAACGTATCGTATTGAAGGTTTTTCTTTTTTTTTTTTTTCATTCGTGTTCGTCTGTTCGACCGTGTTAGACGCATTGAAGTCATTTATTTTTCTTTGACCGAAATTTGCGTTGCTGTCACATTTATCGAGATAGCGATTCATCGTGGAATAAACTTTTATGGTGTTATTGCCTTCCGTGTATCATTATAGTCTCCTATGGGTTTGACCGACAGGAAATAGCCGGCTCTTATTATTGGTTTTTTTTATTTGACGTCAGTGTGATACGCGAGAAGAGTGTTTGTTCACCCGTTAGTTAATGCATATCTGTCCGGTACACTAGCGGATGTGATTAGTATGAGTCCATCGTGTTATATATGTCACTGCAACATCTATCAATTGCCCAGTGGCACGGTAGTGGGTAAATATTAAGAATTTTTTATTGTTTGTTTAAACGATTCACAGTTCACATAATATATGTATTAATTAGAATAAAAAGGGGATATTTTGTTATTTATTCATTAGTAATTTGTTCTAATTTCATTTATCATTTACTCTTGTAAATTTGTTTATTTTATTTTTTGTAACTGAAAATATCATATTGTTATTATCATATATATGCGTTGTTTTCTTTTCTTTCTATCGATTATATTGTAAGTTTCAATTTCCAAATTTTATATAATTTTCTTCCTTCCACTAAGGCGTGGTCATATTAGTTATAAGTCAAACTAAAGGGTTACAAAATCGCAAATTGACAATACTAAAGTAAAATATAGCTGACATTGAACAAATATAACTGTTATATCCATCACAAATACGTAATTAGCAATGTTCCAATTTATAAAAAAACTTGGCTAAAAAATCAATTTTCTTTCCTTCAAAATTTAAATTTTAGCTTCCATACGAAACTGAGAAGGCACCCACGCACCGTCGCCATCAACGCTGCTAACTTTTCGAAACCCGAGGATCATGCCGAACACCGCGTCGCCGACGCCAGCGATAGTGTCGTGATATTATGTGAAGATTATTATTAACTGTGTTTGTCTTTTCGGTATGTTTGTTTTTTAAATAACCTCTTGTTGATAATAATAAACGGCTCACGAGTCTTTACCTTTAAAACCAGTGTCGACTACATTATTATGACGTAAGTCGTGTCAACTAGCTCCTCGGTAAGAATCTTAACTGGTCTTAGATTGAATCATGGTAAGAAAACCATTTGCTGACTTGATTTTAACGCGTTTATTTTTTATTAACACGCTTTTATTAGCTTCACCTTTATGTTTGTTATTTTATTTTATTTTTCAAATAAGACAGCTAGGTTTCCCTCACATTCCCTTTTCTCCGAGTTCTTTCAATCACACAGTTCTCAGAAGTGAATTTTGTTTTGAAAAGTAATATTTTGAGTAATTTTTCAATATTTTTTATAACAAATATTTCAATATTAGGAAATTTGTTTTATTTCTCAATCGCGCATAACTTCTTCATTTTTTTATCAATATTACAATATAATACATAATTTTCTTTGTTATGTGTTAGAGTATAATGTCTATTGAATATATTATTGATAAATTTATTTTAGCTTCGATGCGAAGCGGAGAAGGTATTAATTTTACTATGATGTGTTTTTTTTTTTTTTTTATGTCTGTTGCCACTTTTTCTCAGCTCTCACTGGACCGATTTCTTTCAAAAATACGTCAAAAGATCACAAATCGTATCTAGTTGAAGACATTACCCTTAAAAATTGAAAAAAATTCCCTCGTTCCCCGCAAATGGGGGAAATATCCAAAAAAATTACAAATTTAAAAATCGCTAATTTTCGAAATTTTTTCACTTTTTTTTCTTAAAACTTCCATAACTTTTTGAAAAATCAACAAATCAACATAATTTTTTTTTATACTAAAACCTTAGATATTTACCTTTCATTTGATATCATTTTTTTGAAAATCTATCACTTAACCTGCTCATTGGGGGGGATTTAAAATGGCAACTTTTTTACAAAAATTAATTTTTTCAACTTAATTTTTGAAAATGTTCCGGAAAGACTGCGTCCTTTAAACATATATCAAATTAAAGCTTATTTTATGTACTACAAAATGAAAAAAAAAAATTTGTCCCGACACTTTTTTTTCTACATTTAAACGGCTGCCGTAGTTAAAAAAACACTATTTTTGTGTTAAAATTTTCGATTTTCGATTTTAAATTTTCAACTTAAAAATGCTATAACTTTTTGAAAAATGTATATATCAGCACAAATTTTTTTTTTCTAAATACATTATAAGTACATCTTTCATTTGACATACTTTTTATTAAAATTGGACAATTTCCCCTTATATAGGGGGCGTTCAAAACTTAAAATATTGTAAAAAACATAGATCTTTTTCAACTGAACTTTTGAAAATGTTCCGGAAATACTGCGTCCTTTAAACATATATCAAATCAAAGGTTATGTTATATACTATCAAATGAAAAAAAAAAATTTGTCCCGACATCTTATCTTCTATGTGCAAATGGCTGTCGAAAATTTAAAAAAAAATGTAATGTTTGCGATAAAAATTACATTTTATCGGGATGTTTTTTGTACTTAAAACTGCCATAACTTTTTCAAAAATGAACAAATAAAAATAATATTTTTTTGTATTGAAACCTTAGATATTTCCCTTTCATTTGATATAATTTTTTTTGAAAATCTAACACTTATTCTGCTCACTGGGAGGATTTAAAATAGTAACTTTTTTACAAAAAATAACTTTTTCAACTTAATTTTTGAAAATGTTCCGGAAATACTGCGTCCTTTAAACATATATAAAATTAAAGCTTATTTTATGTACTACAAAATGAAAAAAAAAAATTTGTCCCGACGATCTATCTTCTATACGCAAATGGCTACCATATTGAAAAATATACTATTTTTGTATGATAATTATGGGTTTTGTATTTTATTTTAATAGAAGTTGATGTTGCTTTTGCAATTATCCATCAATTTTTTAAAATTAAACACTATCTACAGATTTGCATCGAAGCGTTTCTTATGATAGTGATTTTAATCACTGTCAGATTAAATCTATACTGGACCCTACTATGCAATGTCTCCACTATGCCGCGACCCCACTGTGCTACCGTTTATTTTAATTAAAAGTTCATACGTGACCAAATAATCAAACATAAATATTTTTATATTATTTAAAAGGATTTGTTTAATATTTAGTCCATATTTAACATATGAGAAACGTTTTAAATTTTTAATTGATCTTAATAATTATGTTGATGATTATTGACAAAATTAGATTTTATATTAATAGAATTCCAATATTTTTATCTCAAGACAAATTTATAAATAAATATCTAGTATAGTAGGGTCGCGGCACAGTGAGAATGTGGCATAATTTGGTCAAGTATAATAATATCTGACAGTGATTAAAATCACTATCATAAAAAACGCTTCGATGCAAATCTATAGTTAGTGTTTAATTCTAAAAAATGTATGGATTTTTCCAAAAGCTACATGATCTCCTATTTCCTTATTCATATCCTGATTATAAGTTTTATGATTTATAAATGTAATAAACGAATAAATAAATATCTATATATATTTATAATTTATAAATGGAATTGGTGATATTTAAAAAAAAAGTATGTCGAATAAAAGAGGAATATAAATATTATTTCTCATAAATAAATTGTATTGATTTATACATTTTTCAAAAAGTTATAGCATTTTAAAGTTAAAATTGTAAAATATAAAATAGAGAATTTTAACAGAAATAGAGCATACGGTAGCCATTTTCACCATGAAGACAAAATAAAGTCCCAAATTATTTTTTTTCAAAATAAAGTACATTATATAAGCTTTAATTTAAGATATATATAAAAGTGTTAGTATTTCCAGAACACTTTAAAAACTTAAATTAAAGCTTATATAAGGTAAAGGGTTAAATATATAAAAAATATATTTAAAATGATATGTTAAGTCATTATACATTTATAGAAAAAAAGTTATATTGCTATAATTATTATTTAAAAAGTTATGGCAGTTTTATCTAAAAGAAATTGAAAAACATTTTGAAAATTAGCAATTTTTAAATTTGTAATTTTTTTGGAGATTTCTCCCATTTACGGGGAATGAGGGAATTTTTTTCAATTTTTGAGGGTAATTTCTTTGACTAGATAGGATTTGTGATCTTTTGACATATCATTGAAAGAAATTTGTTCGGTGAGAACTGAGAAAAAGTGGTAACGACACAAAAAAAAAAATTAATTAATTAATTAATAAAAAAAAACACATTATAGTAAAATTAATACCTTCTCAGCTTCGCATCGAAGCTAAAAACAAAATTATATTATAATATAACATATAATAATAAATACATAAGACTAATTTACATAATTCTCACAGATTCTTAAAAGTAGTTTTTTAAGTTTGAAAATTGTTTATCGAACATAGAAATAGTTTCTCAGATGATTAGTAAAATTACCTTTCCTTAAAAAATAATTCATCTAACTCAAAAATAAATATTAAAATCACGAAACACTAATATTTCTTAATGAAAATAATTTTAAAAATATCAAATTAAATATCACTAATATCATTTTGAATACATAACATAGATCCAATAAATATCCAAAAATGTTCGTTATTGTTTATGACGACGCTTAATACACTAACCAAAAATATTATGATCAGTATTATCATTAGAGATAATTGATAAAAAAATGAAATATTGTTTAAGTTGTAAAAACAATCAGTTGCATTACCGTTGTTTCCCATTAAAATTGACGCCATCTCGATTCTTTTCAAATTATTTTCATTCAAAGAGTTTAAAACGCACAGAACTCCCCATAAGCCCGGATACCACTTGCCTTTGTCCTTTAGCAATGGAACGACTTCTTTTTCCATCCATTTATGCATATTATTTTTATAATCTATCATTTCTTTTTGTTCATTAGCTTGGGTCTGAATGCATCGTAGAGTCAAATAGTAATAATTATATAACTGATCATAGAATTCTCCACTCTGAAGGTTAAACAATATCCTCTTAGCATATGGGATAATTATAGTGTGTGGGTCAGATCTGTCATCGAAAAAAGGTATCATTGGACTACCGTCTGGATTAAATTTCAGCATAGCACATGGGTCATCCGTTGGACAAGGGATCATATGTGTGACGCTCATTTTACTATTCACCCTTGCATTCACCGGTCTCATCCATTCCCGGCCATCTGTGCCTAAAATATATCTAAAAATCTATTTTTAGTTAAAAGTCTCACTTGGAATTTTATTTAAAAATATTCTTTAGAAATCTCGGTAAAAGTTTATAAAAAAAATTAATTATATATTATTTGTTTTACCCAAATGAATTTTATTTATTTTAAAAATCCCTTTAATTAAATGTTAACATAAAAATAAAAGAATTTTTTAATTTAAAATATAAACTAAATGGATAACATTAAAGATAAATACTTGAATTTCTCGAGCATAGCATGTAATTTTTTCGCCGTACCATATGTCATCAGTCCTTCGTAATAAAGTTTTCTAGCGTTTGCCAAGTATATCGAATGAAGATAACCTCCAAATGCGTCGATAACCATCAACATAACTGGATTTTTTTGCGTTGTCAGACTATTTTCTGCGATTTTCTTTATTAATTCAAAATATTCTAAGATAACAGTACCGTGTTCCGGAATATTTTTAGGAATTAATGACTTCACAATGTTTCTATATTGCAACTCTAAAATTTCAGTTTTGGTCCAGTTTCGTGAAATATCATCTAAATTGAAACGAGTTGTTCCAAAACTTTGCGGTTGACAATCTGAATGTGTGATCAAAAACCATATAAAGATGAATGAAAATTGATTTTCTCGTATCATATTGTTTGCGATAACAAAATTAAAGTGAGAAAACTTTATTACGATCTGTTTAAAAAAATTAATGTTATATCACCATGATGATATAAATTGATTATAATGAATATTTTCAAGAAAATTTTTACGAATTTATACTAAACTAAAATTTACAAACAAAAATAATATCCAACTAAATTTAACTTTAGGAAATTATTTAAAGTAAAAAAAGTTTGATTGATTCAAACTGCTTATATAACTATAAGCGGAGCTCATTTTACTATTCTCTCTTGCATTCACGGTCTCGTCCATCCCCAGACATCTGTACCTAAAATATATCTAATAGACCTAATTATTATTATTATTATTATTAATTATAATTATAATTAAACATAAATATATTTTTTTATATTATTTAGAAAGATTTGCTTAATATTTAGTCCATATGGGAAACGTTTTAAATTTTTAATTGACCTTAATAATTATGTTAACGATAATTGACAAAGATTGACATATGGTACGACAAAAATATTACACGCCATGCTTGAGAAATTCAAGTATTTTTCTTTAGTGTCATCCATTTAGTTAATCTTTTAAATTAAGAGACCAACCGATTCTTACCACAAGTGGTCAAGCCTCCTTCGAAATCAGAGTCTCGGATATCATAATAAACTTTAATGTCTCAACTCTGGACTATCTATACTGCAATGTTCCATTAGAATATGATTTCCTTGCGAAAAACCAAGTCGCGTGGACTACTTCGCAGACACCATTTACTTGGACAACAATAAGCGAACAACGGTTTGCTAGAAATGCCCCAATATCCCACATAGTTCCAAGGAATTAGATTTTTCTGAAATTCAAATTTCAGGTGATCCTATCACACGAACAGAATCAGCAGAATTTATTTCTAAATACTCCAAGGCTTTCGATGGTTCAATAAGCCGCACGAAAATTATCGATTACGAAATTCTACTTAGAAATCACACACCTATTACTCTAAACTGTACCCCGATCTACCGGACAAACGAAACACCATATATCATATGTCCAAAATATCAAAGTCGAGGGATATGGAGGAGCAAGACCCCCAGTAGAACCTAGTAAGTCACCTTGAGCTACACCTTTAGTCCTCGCAAAGATAATAATCTGACGACCCTATATTGTATCAATTCCATGTTAAAATGTAATTTATTCGTTATTATAGTAGGAAAGAATATTATATAAACTGCAAAATGTGACCGTTATTTATGAACTTAATGCTTAGAGCCATACCAAAAAATCGTTCTAATACCCGAAATAATTATCGTCGTTATCGGTCAACTCGAAATCGTGTCCCAAGAGGATAAAAATAGATACTGTAAGGGTAGAATTTTAGTTTTTATTGTCTATCACAAAAATATTAGCTTTTCCGAAAATTTTTTTGTAAATATAATATTTTCTATTAAAAATATATCTACGAAAATTTTCTAATAAGTTTTGTGTTTCCTAAAAAAATGAACACGCAAAGGTTCTATTTTTACGATTAAAACTATTGATTTGTTTTATTTTATAAACCACCCGCCACAGAAAAATAATGTTCACAAAAAAGTTGTTTTAAATTAAATTTTCTATATATTTTTATCTAACGTTTTTTTCGACCATTTACTATTCACAAGGTACATAAATAATAATAATTTATTGTTGTAAATTATGACTAATTTGTAAAATTAAAGTAAAATAAAATAAAAAATTCAGACTTACAAATTAATGAATACTTACATACACATCAGGGTGACCGCAGTAGTGACATTAGGGTCACTAATGATAAATATACCAAAAATGAAAAGGAATTTCATTAATAAACTGGATGACTATTATGATATTGATTATTCTGATGCTTTAAACTTAATTAAAATGGAAGTTGATAAACAAAATGTTAATTTGTTCTAAACCCTTTCCAAAAAATTGTTCTAGGTACCAATTGATAAATTATAATAATTAAAGTATATTAAATACAGAGTGGTGATTCTTTTAATAATCACTCGCTTTCTCTTAAAATAATAATTATATTATAGAAATCCTGTTTGGTATTTTTTGGTTACCGTATAATTTTCGATTTATCAATAATAATAGTTATTCTAATTCATTCATATACCTTGATAGAGTTTGAATTTAATTTTTTTAAGGCAATATATATAACTAGCTATGTACATTTTATTGTACTAGCTTTTAAAATAAAGAATTATCTAATTTAAAATATTATTGGGTATATATCCAACCCAGCGAGTATCTAGATACAAACTTTCTGTCTTTATTCCCTATCAAAAACAAGGTAGAATTTCTCTATGTTGAAGACTGCATATTAAATGAAATTGAATTTGTTACAAAATTGGTAAATTTTATAAAATAAAACATTATCTTCAATTCTAATTTTTTTTAGGAATCATTTATTAAAAGTATTGGTGGATGTAGGTTAAAGAACAATACACGTACATATATTAGGGTGGATCAAAAAAAGTTGATCTTCAAAATTTTAATGAGAATAAATTTAACTTTATTATATATATTAAAATAGACATTTTGTGAAAATTTGAAATTTTTAAAAAAATTTTAATTGGTGGCTCAACATGTTTTTAGTATTTTGACCAAAAATTTCCCAATAAACAATAAACGAACTCTGTTATTCAATTTTTGGTCAATCATTATGAATAGTATATCAAAATAGTTTGATTATTAATGTAAAATACAAATTTTTCAGTTTCAAAATTTTAAGTGGAAAATTGATAGTGTGGATAGCATAATTACTGTCATTATATGGTATATTTCTAGTAAGTCTCAAGTAAGCTTAAAATTTTTTTAGATTTTTTTTTTTATGCAGTTTGGCTGATATTTATGTATATTATAAGTAAAAAAAAAAAATTCTTTTCTAATCTTAAAAACTTATACTTTTTTTTATAATTAATGCATAAGCTAAAATATACGATATTCTTAAAAATATGAATAAATGATGATTGTATTTACATATTTTTCAAATATGTTTTTTTTATTAAACATAATACAATAAAAAAGTAAGTTACATTTTTTCGGTAATATTAAAACTGTCTTCTTGAGATGATTATAAAGAGTTGATAAAATTTTGTTTGTTATTCATTGTAAAATCGTACAAAAAAAAATTATCCATCCACCAGGAGCATATATATATGTATATATAGTATTTTTGGATTAATGTGGATTTGGATTTTTTGAAAGTGTAGTTGCTAATGATTGCTTCATACCAACACTCACTTGAGTAGATTGAAATTAATAATTATTATCAAGTATTTATTATAATAAGTATAATTATAATGGAAATAATAATATCTTAATTTGCGAAGTCTAGTTTAAGTTTGGTAGTTCTTAATTTTTAAATAATTGATGCATTTTTAAATTTACATAGGATATTAAATAGTAAGATATTCAAAAATATTACTCTTTCTATTATCATTTTATACTAATCTTAATAACTTATTTATTATTATAAATGAGATCTTATAATAAGCTTGATATCTTAACGATATCCATCTTTGTTGTGATACGATCACATTTGCATGTGCTCATATCTCTGTCTCCCATAACATCATTGTACCGTTTAATAGACATATATATATATAATAACACAGTGACATACAACAATACTAACAGGAGGGCGAACTGCATACATAAACACTTTTGCAATTCATAGTTCGCGCCTCACGCCATCATCGACATCTCGACGTTTTTTTTTATATAAATACAAAATGAAAATTTAACTTTGTTTTTCGTATGTGTGTCTATGACAGTCAAAACGAGAAGATAATGATAATTTTTGTTAGTGCCCGGCGCACAGTGGTCTGAAATCGAATTTTAGGCGCTCATAAGTTCCATTTTAAAATGTACTCATAATGTTAAAATAATTATGAAAACTCAATTCTAGTATATTGCTTAGACAAAATATAAAATTTCAAGGTCACATGTTAATCCGGTCGTTATTTATAGCCGTTTGAAGTATAGATATGGTTATATTACGGTTATTTCAACATAAAAAACGTCTTTCGTTGTAAAGTTTTTTAACAAGTTAAAAAAATTTTTTTTCGAAATTTTTTTTTTTATTATTTTATTAAAAGTAAAGATTAAAGATATTAAGAAAAAAAATTTCGAAAAAAATTTTTTTTTGACTAAGTAATGATCGTTTTAATAAAATAGAGCATTTTTTGAGGCGTTTTCGAAACTAAAAAGCACTCTAATTAGATTTAATTAGCAATTTAATTAGATTCACTCGTTTTGTCTGAATTATCTGTTAGTAACCAGTTGAAATCGGCAAATCCAAAAAATTAACTTCATTCTGTAACTATTCTTCTTTTATTTAAAAAAAAATATTAATAATAATGATAATAATAAAAAATTCACACACCGTAGTAAAATTAATACCTTCTCACCTTTACATCCAAGCTACAAAACATAATACATGTATTTTATTTAAGGTTCGGTGAAAATGTGTGATAACAATGATATTAAGAAATGCAGGCTTATCAGTATGATCAGAAGAACGTACAATCCAATTTCAGATAAAGAATTACCCAGATGCAGAAATGGAGAGTGTCATATATTTTTGCCAATTCTGACGGAAGACTATGTCGGGATTGATCCTTTTAAGAAATTACCAGATATATACAGAGATAGGTTCGACGCTTCTAATAATCGTTTTGTTACTCAAATAAAAATATCAAACACACCTGAAATGTGGGCTGATTGGAAAGTTTTGTATACATAGTTCTATGTAACACTGTTATTTTTATTTTTTGGCTAAAATTGATTCGTGTCAAATTGAAAACATGTAATTTTTCTTTGTTTATGTTTAATAATACCTTATTAATAGTTTTACTAAAATATAATTATCATTTCAATAAATGTATTTGTGAAGTTTTCAAAAATCGTATGTTTTTTGTGGCTTTAATATAAAGAATAACTTTAAAAAAGGCAACAGAGCGGGGTTGTGGCTCTGTGTGAACTCGGCATAGCAATATAAAGTTAAAAATATGAAATCGAGAACGTTTCACAAAAGTCGTACTTTTTTCATTAACTACGTTGTCCATTTTTATCGCAAAGATAAGTCGTGGGAACAACATTTTTCTTTTAGCTTCGATGCGAAGCGGAGAAGGTATTAATTTTACTATGATGTGTTTTTTTTTTTTTTTTTTTTATTACAGTATATTACATAGCTATAATTTAAGATAAAAAAAATAAATAAAATAATTACAATATTTAAAAAAAAATTGCCAAAAAGTTAATAAAGGTAATAAAAATTTATAAAAATTATTCGATTTTCAAAATTGGAATTTTTTCCGGGATTCCCCCCATTTGCGGAGGACTAGATAATTTTTTCAATTTTCAAGGGCAATGTCTTCGACTAGTGATACGATTTCTGATCTCTTGACGTATCGTCGAAAGAAATCGTTTCGGTAAGAGCTGAGAAAAAGTTCGAAATAAACATAATTAAAATAAACACATTGTAGTAAAATCAATACCTCAACAGCTTCGCATCGAAGCTAAAAAATGTTAGCAATGTGGAATCGCCGCGGCACTGTGGGGACGTGCTATAGTTAAGATAAGTATAGATGCCCACAAGGCAAAAATTTGTCACAGAAACAGCAATGGGATATTTCGATGAAACACGGAACTTAGCGGATTACGTTGCATAATTGTATGAAAAACATCACGGGGACTGTATTTTTCCGCAATTATATCTTTCATGAAACTGCTTTTTAACATCTGCTAGTAACATCTACGCAACAGCTCTGTAAACCATTACAGGCATTTTAATTAAAACATATATCGCTGTTTTAAAGATGTATCATTTGTAACATCCTTCTGGTATTTAAAATTATTGTACATACATATGGATTTTTTTACCATAGATTTAAAAAAATATAGCATTTTATTTATGCTTTTACTCACACAACTCATAATTAATTAAATAAACAATGCACGTAAAATATTTAATAATGAAATAATATAAATAAATTTAACACCAATTATAGTAAGTTATATTATTTATTTATAGTGGGACGGTGTGGTCGAGTNATATTATAACTATAACAATATAACAATAAATATAAAATTTGGCAATTTATATAAAAAATAAATGTACCTTGCTAAAACTGCACAATTAATTAATAGCTTAAACATAAAATTCTCAATAAAACATTACAAGAAACAAACAAGTTGTATTATTAATAACGTAGTGTCATAGTATCAACGTAATGGGACATGTCTATCGATTGTTAAAGCCCAAACTATCTTATAAAAGTCATAAATGTTGTCAAACAACTAAAATGATTTGAACATTGAACATAACATGAATAGATGTAAATTTAGTAAAATATAGTCGAAGATGAAATAAATAACTTAAACAATTCATTATCAGAAATTGAAATAAATGAAAGCTAATTGTAAATAAAAAATGTACGAATTGGTTTAATCTTATTAGCCTTATGCACAGTTATTTTTGTCCGCCGCAATAAAAAATCATATTTTTGAAATCTAGACTAGTTGCTCTACAATATCTATGCATTGATACTTGGGTAAAATAGGGTAATTTTTGTACGGCGTCCTGGACCGGTTCACGACGCCCGTCGGCCACTCCATATGGCGCGACCTGCCGGACGTAAAGTGGAAGCGCCGCGATCGCCATCCAGTGGTAAAGCTGGAGTCGCGATGCGACAGAGTGGTGAAGGTGCCAACTTTAAATTGGTTCATGGGGAGTTACATAAATGTAGGGATGCACTGTATGCGGTCAAACTGTCACAACAAACCGGGTACTGACCATTGGATCGGTTAACTGGTATATAAGTTAATTTTATAATTGGGGACATACTTAATACCTAATGCACATACCATTAACTGATAAAAATTGACTAAAAAAAACTAGTTTATTCTATAAATAATTTTTTTTTTTTTATTGCTTTTATTAGTCCATTAAGGGCCATAGCGACCTCTCCTAGAAGGAGGTTTTCTTAACCATTTATTCTCCAATTTTTATTTCACGTCAAGCACTGCTGCGTTACCGACTCGACCACACCGTCCCACTATAAATAAATATTATAACTTACTATAATTGGTGTTAAATTTATTTATATTATTTCATTATTAAATATTTTACGTGCATTGTTTATTTAATTAATTATGAGTTTGTGTGAGTAAAAGCATAAATAAAATGCTATATTTNTTGTGTGAGTAAAAGCATAAATAAAATGCTATATTTTTTTAAATCTATTGTTACGAGAGTAACAAATAGAATAAAATAAAATAGTATTGCCGAATAATTAATTAGTTTATTAAAAATAAAAGTG
>NW_026099573.1:44755210-44767313 GCF_025091365.1 Daktulosphaira vitifoliae
GCATAAGGGATGAACTTAAAAAGTATTACATAGTTAAAAATTCAAGAATAATATGTAACTTAAGATAATAAAAAAAAAAAATGTTAAAATTATTATTATTCTCAAGTAATTGAGTGGGTTATGATAAAAAAATCACCCTGTATACTTCTTTCATTCGACATACTTTTTTTTGTAGCCGTGTTAAGATTAAGAAAATGGATTAAAATACACGTGAATATTTAAGATACTCGTGCAATAAAAAGAAATTTTACAGTTCAGAGAATAAAAAAAATTAATTTTTGAAATATTCTTTGTTCATAGTAAAGTATATTTCATAAGCTTTAATTTAAGATATATATAAAAGTGTCAGTATTCCGGAACATATTGAAAAATCAAGTTGAAAAAATTGTCTAAAAATAAATCTGTAAAGTACCCAAATTTGACCAGATAATTATATCTGAAACAGGTTTCCAAATATTATTCATAATGGTGTTTTCTATCATTTTAAATGACTAATACACTGACACTGTCCCAACCCAATCGCGTTACGCGTCTCATGGTAAGCGGCATACTACGTTTCCCCCACACCCTTACAATTGCGAAAACAAATTATAAAAAAACTTATTAATATAATTAAAAAATTATAAAAGTTCTAAGAACAAAATTATTTGAGAATTTGTTTTTTATCACATTATCCAACTAAAAATGGTAGTTAAAGAAAATTAATGATTAGGTTTTAGCTTCGATGCGAAGCTGAGAAGGTATTAATTTTACTATGATGTGTTTTTTTTTTTTTTTTTGTCTGTGAACGCTCAATCTCAGCTCTCGCCTGACCGATTTTGATGAACAATATGTCAAAAGATCACAAATCGTATCTAGTCGAAGACATTACCCTCAAAAATTGAAAAAAATTCCCTCGTTCCTCGTAAACGGGGGAAATCCCCCAAAAAATTACAAATTTAAAAATCGCTAATTTTCGATATTTTTTCAATTTTTTTTACTTAAAATTGCCATAAGTTTTTTAAAAATGATCGAATCAATATCATTTTTTTTTTTTTATAGATACCTTAAATATTTACCTATCATTTGGTATATTTTTTTTGTAAATTTGACCCTTTCCCTGCCCACAGAAGGGGATTCAAAATGACAACTTTTTCAACTTAACTTTTGAAAATGTTCCGGAAAGACTGACACTTTTATATATATCTTAAATTAAAGCTTATGTAATATACTTTAATTTGAAAAAAAAAAATTTGACCTCTGGACTTGTCTTCGTGGTGAAAACGGACATCAAAGTTAAAGAAAAACGTACGATTTCCGTGAAAAAAATCTCGATTTTATATGTTATATTATTTAATTTATATTTTATATAACTTTTGGAAAAATGTATGGATCTATATTATTATTTTTTTATAATAAATATTGATATACCCCTTTCATCTGGCACGCTTTTTTTGTAAATCGGATCATACCCCTTTAACAAGGGGGGTCAAAACTTTAAACATGCGTATTGTTACTACGATATTTTCAATTTAATTTTTGAAAGTATTCCGGAAATACTGACACTTTTAAATATATCTTAAATTAAAGCTTATGTAATATACTTTAATGTGAAAAAAAAAAATTTGACCTCTGGATTTGTCTTCATGGTAAAAATGACTACCGTATGCAAAAATATGCTATTTTTGTGTTAAAATTCTGGGTTTTGTATTTTATTTTATTTTAAAATACCTGACAAGGGGAGTACAGATTTTCATAAATATTATATAAATTAAAATTGATATAGTATAGATAGTTAAACTTATTTAAATATGTTTGTTTCTTTTAAGTCGAGAAAAATAACTTTGAAATTTGAACTAGCTTAAATAGCCAATTTTTCAACCGCCGGAAGCAACGTACGGTTGCCGAGTTGGTAAAATTTATGTTTTACACGCTTGGGGTACGAGGTTCCAACCCGCATATGGCAATGAATTTTTTGCATTTTTTCTTAATTCTTTTTAAGTTAGTATAAATTTTAACTCGTTTGATTTTTATCACATTTAGATTCAATAACTTCAATAAAGATCAAGGATCCCATCACTTTAGTCGCCCCTTGCAAGAAGAAATTTCTTATTCGTATTAAAATTATTTTACTATATTTTAAGTTTTCGCTTCGATGCAAAGCCGAGAAGATATTTTTTTGTGACTATCATTTATTTTCTCTGCTCTAACTTGACCTACTTTTTTCAACAATACGTCAAATTACTACAATTCGTATCTAGTTGAAGATATTACTCTCAAAAATTGAAAAAAAAATTCTAATTTATCAATTAAACAGTTAGTTATTACATCGTCTCCATAAAGACAATTAAAATCATTAATTTCTAATGTTTTCAAAATATTTATTAACGAATGAAGTTTGATATGATAGGTTTCAACTACAAAATTAAATCATTTTACTTTGTAATTTAATAATTTTATTACTCTGTTTGTGTGTGCTACTATTAGACTATAATATTCAAATTTTTTTCTAACGTGTTGCTATATAAATCATTTCTAAAAAAAATGATTGTTTTTTCTCCTGAATTAACAATTGATTTTTACAAATATAATCAAATTTTATAATAAACTCAATTGAGTAAATCTTTTTAACAACTTTGTTTTGATTGGTACATTTAGTTAAAGTAAATCATTAAAATTAATTAAGTTCTCAATATTTCAATTATAGAATCTTTTCAACAAACAACAAAAGTTCCTAGGAAATTATTACTATTACTTCTATTTAAGTTATCTATTACCATAAAAATGCAAAAAAATATTGAGCTTTTCTGATAAATTTACAATAAATAGTAATTATAAAACTTTCTGACTGCATATTGATCTTAACGATACAATTTTTTTAATTGTCATAAAATTTTCTATTTAATTATGTCAATGTCAAACTTACCAATTGAGCTAAAAGTTATGGTAAAATAAATTTTTTTTTTTTATTATAAACATTTACAACAATCAACTTTAAACGATTAACAAAATTGGTTAAATATGTCATTTTCCTTATTTTTAACTTATTAATAATCAAATTAATATTAAATATTATATCAAATCAGTATTAATTTAAAACAATTTTTTTTGTTCTTAATTATTTTTTTTTATATGTAAAAACTATTTTTTAATAATATTAAAACTTAGAAGTTATAGAAAAAGTCTAATTGCACATTTTAAAACATCGCGAAAAGTTGATTTAGAATAGTATATTTTTGTTTCTGATGGAAGTTCCTTGTAGTCCAGTGTATAAAACTTATAACTTTGTTAATTGTTATAACTTTATCAAAAATGACCAAATCAGTATATTTTTTTTTATTTAGATGCATGTCTTTATCTATCATTTGGTTTTTTTTATAAATCTAACCCTTTACCTGCCCACAAGAGGGATTCAAAATATTAACTTTTTTTTTTTTAGTTAAAGTAAATCATTAAAATTAATTCAGTTCTGGATATTTCAATAGTAGAATCTTTTTAAATATCAAAAATTACTTAGAAATGATTACTATGATTTCTATTTAAGTGTTCTATTACGATAAAAATGCAAAAAATAATGAGTTTTTCTGATAAATTTACAATAAATAATAATTATAAAACTTTCTGACTGCATATTAATCTTAAAAATAACATTGTTTTAATTCTCATAAAATTTTCTATTTAATGATTCATTCTAGTCAACGAAGGAGTAATTTTGCAGAATAGCAGAAAAAATTCCCAACAAACTTTTTTTTTTTTTGTTTTAATTAGGCAATTGGTGGATTATTCCAAAAGCAACATCAACTCTTATTTCTTTAATTATATCATGATTAGTAGTTCTTTGATTTTAAAATATAATATTTGAATATATACTAATTATAATTATTAAATTTAGTATGAAATTGATATTTAATATTGTAATTTAAACGGAGAAATTATAAAAATAATAAAGAAGTTATATTTTGCTTTACTTTTACGTGTATAAAAATTTAAAGGGCTTGATACAATAATTTTCAATAAAAACTGTTTGTTACTATAAAAAAATGCACTGGACTACAAGGAACTTTCATCAGAAGCAAAAATATACTTTTCTAAATCAACTTTTCGCGTTGTTTTCAAATCTGCAAGTAGACTATTTCTATCACTTCTAATTTTTTATATTATTACTAATTATATATATAAAATAATAATTAAAAGAAAAAAAAATTTGTTTTCAAATTATTACTGATTTGATTTTTAATATGTTAAAAATAATCAGTCCAAATTTTCAATTTTAACCTATTTTTTTGGTTCTTTAAAGTTGATGAAAAATTTTTGATAAAGATTTATGAAAGTTTATAGTAAAATAAATTGAATATATTACCATAACTTTTAGCTCAATTACAAGTTTAAAATTGACATCTAGGCCAGTCAACAAAGGAAAAATTGCGGAAAAAATTTTGTTTTTTTAAAAGTTGAATTAAAATATGTATAATGACATACTAATAGTCCTCAAGATTGGAATTGAGCTTTTTTTTTAAATCCTCGCAAAAGTTCAAAAATATGAGCTTTCTTAATTTTCTCAAAAAAAAATATTTAACTTACAAAAAAAAGTTTCGCACAAAAGTTGTTTAAAAGACAATTATAAATAAAAATATAATCTTATATTTTTTCATTTAAACAAATATTTTTCGAGTTACATTACATTTAATATGAGTAATAAAATTTATATTCCATTTTTTTCATTTTACGGTTACTTTTTATCATGTTATACTTACATTAGACACAATGTTATAAATGCATATGTGTGTATGTGTGAGTTTATTTATTTATTGTATCATTAAAGTGTAGTGTATATTGAGATACAACCGATAGAGTAGGTAATTGATTTGACGCTATATTATTTAAACCCAACTAAACGCTAAATTGTACATTCCGAAATAACAATCATATTATGTCAATTGCCACCGGAATATCTGGTAATATTTTTCTTTTTCTTTGCCTTAATCCCAACTACTTGGGGTCGGGCACCCTTATCCTAAGATTCCACTTGACACGATCTCCCACATCTTCTACGCTCACATCAGCTGTCCTCAAATCGCATTCAATAGCATCCCTCCATCTCTTTTTTGGTCTTCCTCTATCTCTTCTTCCTTCAACATTCATTTCTATAACTGTTCTTACAGCTTTCGATTCTTCTTTCCTCATACCATGACTAAACAATCTAAGTCTATTTTCTGTCATCTTATCCACGATTGACGCAACACCTATACTTCCTCTTATATGCTCGTTCCTTATCCTATCTTCTCTAGTCACTCCACTCATCCAACTAAGCATTCTCATCTCTGCTACACTTATTCTCTGCTCTACTTTCTTATCAACCGCCCAACACTATTAACCATACATCATAGCTGGCCTCACAATTTCATACTAAATTTAAAAACTATAATTAGTATTTATTCATATATTATATTTTAAAATCAAAGAACTACTAATCAGGATATAATTAAAGAAATAAGAGTTCATGTTGCTTTTAAAATATTTCACCAATTTCTCTAAAGGAAACACTATCTACAGATTTGCATCGAAGCGTTTCTTATGATAGTGATTTTAATCACTGTCAGATATCATCTATACTTGTCCCATCTATGCCTCGTCCACACTGTGCCTCGACCCCACTGTGCTACCGTTTTTATACTTAAAGGTATAAAAAAAAAATTGTTTAATTACATATTATTGTAGAGTTTCTGTAGTTTTCAAAAAAAACTCTGTATATTTAAAAAACATAAATTGAAATTTTAGGCTGTTAGTTTAAACATTTTAATATATTGTTTTCATGTTTACAGATTTAATACTACTCATTAAATAATAAAAAATAAAAATAAAAATAAATAAAAATTGATTATATACAAGTGTAAAGAAAATATTTTTATCTATTGTAGAAAAATTGCGAATTTAAATTTGAAAAAAGATGCATTAAATTTTTTCACGATTATAGATTAATAGTAATAATTTTTAACATCCATGATCTTAATGAATTAAGAGAAATCGAATGGCTAAGGTTAAAAAAATTGTATCCAAATGTAGGTAAAATATTTTTATGTATTAATCAAAAAATGTGAAAACAAGTTTAAAAATAATTTTCTGTCATACATTTGTAGTAATGATATATAACAATTGAATAAACTATTCATTCTAGTCAATAAAAAACATCTATAAAAGCCCTTTAACTCAACTAAATATATTAAAATCTTCTAAAGATATTTGTTGCATTTTACACTACACATTATTTTTTTCAACAAATCGTAATGGTAAGTAGAATATTTGACAAATTAAATATTAAATATTTCTAATATTAATTATTGATTTTTCAGAAATTATTTTCTTTAGTCTTCTCTTCAACTGTCACATTTATGATTATTCATAATGGTAATAAATTAATTGTTTTTATTCAAAGTATTTCTTTTGTCGTAGAACACTTGATCTAATTAAAAAAATTACTTGTTCATAATAACTATTGGACCAATCTTTCGTCAGTTATTAATGATATTAAGTAATACCTAGAATTGAGGTACAAGTATTCTTAAATTTAGCACTAGATATTTTCAGTTCGCACTATATGCGACCTAGGCTCTCATCTAGGCATAAAAATGTTAATAACATCATAAAAGTCTAAAGGTCTTAACTGATCTAAAAGTTGTTAAAGATCAATTATTTTTTAACCCTTTAAATAAATACATAAAATAAGTATAACACATAAATGAATAAATACTATAATAAAATTTAGTATGAAATTGATATTAAATATTTTAGTATTATAATTTTTACAGACGATTTATAAAAAATTATAAAGTTGGACCAATTATTTTTTTTTAATTAAACAATTTGTAATAAATTAACTAGTTATATAGCTAATTCGTGTAATTATATAGTTAATCTAATTATATTAATTATTATAATATTAACAAAAAATTTTTCATGTTGCTACCTACTATACAAGATTATAATACTTATAGACGATTTATAAAAAATTATTAAGTTGTTCTTTACAATAGGATTATTTTAATATTAGCCACTCGATTACATTTTAAATAACAGTTACATTAAGAAAATTCTTTTTGGTCTTTTTTAATTTTAAATATTACTAGATTTTTATGTTTTTTCAATTTATTTTACATACCTTATATAAAGGATGAATGAAAAAACTATTATAATAGATAAATCACAAGGTATTTATGAAACTGAGAAATACCAAAAATGATTTTCTTAACATAATTATTATTTTAAAAGAAATCGAGTGAATATGAGAAGATATCAGTTGTTATTAAGAGAATTACCCTAAATTTTGTTAACTCAATTTATCATAAGCCATTGAAGCTAGAACATTATTTTTGGAAAAAGCAACCTCGTTCATTTAATATAAATATTGGATTAACATTAAAATTTGCGTAAATTCTCCATGAAAATATTTATACCAATCACTTAAATAATTTTTATATTTGTTTTTTTTTTTTTTTT
Source organism: Daktulosphaira vitifoliae (assembly GCF_025091365.1). Taxonomy (NCBI): domain Eukaryota; kingdom Metazoa; phylum Arthropoda; class Insecta; order Hemiptera; family Phylloxeridae; genus Daktulosphaira; species Daktulosphaira vitifoliae. The sequence goes on from NW_026099573.1 coordinate 44,762,684, forward strand.
TTTTAAAACGGGGTAAATTGGATAATTACCCACTCACTCATATGGATATATATAATTTGACTCATAATAAGAAAAACTTCATATGATTAAAGTCCGGAGTATTTCCTGAACAATTTAAAAATATTTAATACATTAAAAATGATTAGATTTTTAAAATATTGTGGACAATTCTATTTATAAGTAATTTGAAAAATTTAGTAATAAAAGAACAACATTTTATAAGTTGTTGCTGTAAAATATATAATTATAAAAATAATAATATAGCGTGTTGTTTTTTTATAATCAATTATTGTGTCTTATTTTTTAATTTTTAAAGTAAAAAATAGACCAAATTTATATAAAAAATTAAAGCTTTTTTTAAAGAGTATAATTAGGATTTAAAAAATTATTTCAATTAAAAAAAAAAAAACAACAGTTTCAATTAAAACTTAATAAGTTAATTATTTTGATTACATTTATACTTTTTTCTAGATCATTACATGTCAATGAGTAAAGCCACGTCAAGTAAGTTGAATGTATCACGCATTCACTTAAAAGTTAAATAATAAAACAAGCTTTTTATTACTACAAAATTAAAATAGGTATAAAAAATCAATCATAACTATGAAACAAAATTTTCTACTGAATTATCTTTCAAATTTCTTTTTTAATTTAATAATTAAACCACTCTAACAACTTTGTATCACCTCGGTATTTTCCTTCGAGAGCTGATCCAACACCTCTGTCCTTTGATTATTTTTATAGTAACTCAAAAAATAAAAGAAAGAGATTAATATTTTAAGGGGAAAAAGAGTTACTATTTATTTTGATAATAAAAGTTTCTCGGATGAGTTCGAGGGTTTATGAGAATAGTGAAAAGGTAATAGAAAGACACAGTGATTTTTTTAGTGATCACTCAATCTTTCTTTGTTCCTATGTTAACCATATATTTAAAAAAATGTAATATTTTTAAACCTTATTAATTTAATTAATTAGTGCCTACCTTTATGTTTCCGGAGCATGTCTAGAGAATGAATTAAGTCGTCTCGTTTACTTTAAATAAATCTGAACGTGTCTGTTCACTTCTTACACATTAATTAAATGATTGAGGTTAATGAGCTGTGTCAATACTGGGAGCACGCCTGGATCAATGTAGAATGAGCCATGGGAGTATACTGACGAGACACTGAGAGCATGTCGAGAGTATAGTGCCCATTTTTTGGCCTTTTTTGTCCCCTTTTATTTTGCTATTTTGTTAATTTATATAACTGAGAAGATATTGTTTTACTAAGATGTGTTTATTTTTTTATTTTTTTGTGTCTGTTACCACTTTTTTTCACCTTTCACCAAACCAATTTCTTTAAGTGATTCGTCAAAATATCACAAATTGTATCTAGTCGAAGACATAACCCTCAAAAATTGAAAAATTTTCCCTTGTATCCCGTAAATGCGTTGAGTCTCCAAAAAAATACTAATTTAAAAATCGTTAATTTTTAACATTTTTTTCAATTTTTTTTAGATAAAACTACCATAATTTTTTTAAAAATAACAAAATCAATATATTTTTTTTTATAGATGCATGATGTCTTTACCTTTTATTAATTAAATATTATTTTTAACTCCTACCTTTCAATCAGTTATTGGCCCAGATATTTGGTATCCATAGCAGAGGAAGCAAGTAAAATAGGTGATTATTAAAAAATAATATGTTAATAGTAAATGTTTTGCAAAGACGATATAGTGTTAAAAGCAGAAAATCGCCAGGAAAATGTTATAATACATTGACCTTTCATTACAACTCTTATCTAGACAGTAAACTATGATAACTATTGTCAAGTAAAAATTGTCATACTGTCACATATGGGCAATATAATCAATATTATCTATTAAGCAATAAACTAAATTAATATGTAATAAATAATTTAATAAAGAGATAACAATAGCGTTTCTAACACTTCTTGCATATGAATATAGTTATAAATATAGAAAAAATATAGAAAAAAATTTCCTCGTTCCCAGTAAATGGGGGAAACCTCCAAAAAAATTACTAATTTAAAAATCGCTAATTTTCGATATTTTTCAATTTTTTTTACTTAAAAGTGCCATAACATTTTCAAAAATGAACATATCAATATAATTCTTTTTTATATAGATGCAAAATATTATTACCTTTCATTTGGTATATTTTTTTCATAAATTTAACCCTTTACCTGCCCACAGGGGGGGGATTTAAAATGACAACTTTTTCACAAAAAACTAATTTTTTCAACTAAATTTTGAAAGTGTTCCGGAAAGTCTGACACTTTTATATATATCTTAAATTAAAGCTAATGTAATTTAATTTATTATGCGAAAAAAAAATTTCGGACTTTATTTTATCTTCAACGTGAAAATGGCTACCGAATGCTATTATTGTCTGAAAATTCTCGATTTTATGTTATACATTTTTAACTTTATAATGCTATGACATATTGAAAAGTATATGGATCAACATTATTTTATTATGAGAAATAATATTTTTTAATAATCCCTTTTTCATTCGACATACTTTATCTTAATTAGGATATTAATAATAAACTAGCAGATCATGTAGCTTTTGGAATAATCCACCAATTTTTTAAAATTAAACACTATCTAAAGATTTGCATCGAAGCGTTTTTTTTTTTATAGTGATTTTAATTGCTGTCAGATATCATTATACATCATCTATCTATACCATGTCACCACTGTGCCGCGACCCCCCTGTGCTGGGTTTTTGTTTATTAGATTTAATTTAATAAAATGTTTGAATTTTTAATTTAATAGTAAATGGCATTTGAATTTTTAATATAACTTAATTCGTTTATTAGATATAATCATTTAAAGTTTCAAAATTTTGAATTAATATACTGGTATAATACACAAGGGTTACAAATAGAGGTAGCTAATTGTTTTTTTATGATATTAGCAGGTAAACAGCATTGTTATTCTCAATGATAGTAAGGTACATTGTTGTGAGTTTATAAATACACTAACTGACAATAGAAAAATTATATCTATTGATAGTTGTAATTTATAATAAACAATCCGTGACTGAGACAGAAATGTCATAAAAAACTAATTAGCTACCTATATTTGTAATCCCTTGTGTATTATACCTGTATTTTAACTCAAAAATATGAAACTTTATAATAAATTATCTAATAAACGATTTAAGTTATATTAAAAATTCAAATGCCATTTACTATTAAATTAAAAACTCAAACATTTTATTAAATTCAAAATATTTGTTCCCATTTAAAAAAACAAAGTGGACCCCCTTACAAGGCATAAGGGATGAACTTAAAAAGTATTACATAGTTAAAAATTCAAGAATAATGTTTAACTAAAGATAATAAAAAAAAGAATGTTTAAATTATTATTATGTACGTAATTGAGTGGGTATGATNGAATGTTTAAATTATTATTATGTACGTAATTGAGTGGGTATGATAAAAAAATCATCCTGTATACAAATTTTTATTTTGACTGACTAATACGACCCCCATGCCATACGTCATGCCATTCTTACCACCCCTGACGCCGTTAATACATCAGGTATAACGTTCCCCCCGCCCATAAAACAAGGCTATACCTAATGCATGATACGTTTACATACTTAAGACGCTATACATATATATATATTCTAATTACTATTAGAAATATATATTAACACGCTTTACACTCATTAAGAGATATAGAGTGTATTCATTCCGATTACAAAGGATGATTCCGTTATCTTCATTTTTCGTCACTATCACCATGTTCCGAGAGTGGGTAATTTACGCGCCTGCTGCTTTCCTTAGATGTGGTAGCCGTTTCTCAGAGTCCCTCCCCGGAATCGAACCCTGATTTCCCGTTACCTGTTATAAACATGATATTGATAACTACTATCATAACATGAAACTAAAAAGTAAAAATAAATATAGTTTAAAGAAACTAAAAAAACACGATTTTAAAACACATCGAACTAAATATTCGAATTTTATTATCACAGTAATTTTAATCACAGTCAGATTAAATCTATACTGGTCCCAAATACGCCTCGTCCCTATTGTACCACGACGCCACTATGCTGGGATTTTTTAAGTTATTTTTTTAATAGACTTTATGGACATTATTAAACAATACAAAACATAATTAAATGAGTTGCGTTGTAATAAAAACTTATAATTTGAAACACAATTTTTTATATTTTCAATAATTATGGAGAAAAATTTTGTATTATAAAAATTTTAATCAATTTGTATTACTCATTATTATATGTTTTATGTTTCATTATAGCAATGTCGGGAGTATCAAGTAAGTACACTTTAATTAAAAATAATTCAACTAAGAGTATTAGTTAGGTAACATTCCTTTCATAAAATACCACTGAAATCAACATATCATGTTGATTTTAGTAACTCTTAGAATATAAATTATTGAAATTTGAATATTCACCTCCATACATTGTTGTATTACATATAAAAATAAATTGAACAAATTTAACATTTATATCAAAATATTAACATGGTTCAATATACCATTAAAATTCAGTAAACTCATTATTTAAAATTGACACGGCCACGGCGTTGTCACACGTTGACACCCCGCGGTCGTGTCAGCTCCTTCTCAGCCACCGCTTAACTGT
>NW_026099573.1:44767413-44829702 GCF_025091365.1 Daktulosphaira vitifoliae
TTAAATAATAAACTTCGGGTCACGCCCGTTAATACTTAGCAACCTTGTGCGTGTAAATTCTTTAACAATAACACGTATCAAAATAGAAAAACCTGAATTTGTCTCTTTAATTTTTGTTATGTTTAATATTATTAGTTATGGTTGTTCAACCAACAAAGATAATAATAATGTTATATTTATTTTAAAAATTAATTTTTGTCATAAAATCTATATAATTACTATTTATAGCAAAAACTATGCGGAACTCTCAAAAATTTGATAATACTAAATTTTTTTGTTTTTAAACTTTTACCAGAAGCACAGCAAACACTGGAGCAGCCATAATAGTTAGAGCCTCACTACTGATCTATCCACTCCCACAATACCAAACAGATCTTATACAAGCTTCTGGTATTTCCATAACTCTAAACAACATCCCCACACACATCAATGCAGTATATTGTCTCCCGCGTCATGTCATCAGTATAGCTTAATTTAGTAACTTTTTCCTTACACTTGGACAAAAAATCATATAGGAGATGGCATCAATACAAAAAACACAAACTGGGGCTTTCGTACGAACAATCCTCGGGAAAACACTCAATCTCTTTACTCAATCAAAATTCATACTCCTTCTTCATCTATTACCTCACCTAAGAAAATACTCGATATTCTTGATTTTATTGTGTCTAAAATACCTAATAGTCTACATATCCTAACAACTAATTTTAATGCTCTGTGCTCTGAACACTCATCCGTTCGTCCGATGCTGTTCCCTCAAATAAACCAAAACAACCCAGCCTTATACAAGATCGAATAGACTAGAGCAAATTCAGATATACCCTTGAAAACCAAACCAATCTGAAACTTTGCTTAAAATCCTCCGACGAGGTAGAAGAAACTGTAAATCTTCTAACTAATTCTATACAAAAAACAGCTTAGTCGTGTTTCGCCCCTACCCGTCCTACAAATCACATTGGATATCTTCCTTTATATATTAGAATCCATATCTCCGAAAAATAAAGAGACCGTGCCACCTGACAAAAATCCATATATCGTTCTGATCAACGAAAATTTAACAATCAAACTGAAAAGAGTTCTAGTCTCAGTCAGATCTAATAACTTCACCAAACACATCATTTCCTTATAAGCAATTGATAATTCACTTTGCAAACTACAAGGAAAATCCTTTGATTCCAACCACTTGTAATATCTCTGAAAAAAACTGACGGTACTTTGGCCATAAATGATCTAGATAAAGCCAACTTATAGTCTCACCACTTAACTTCTACCTTTCAACCACTCTATAATATCCTATGCTCTACCTAAATTGAAAAGGTAAACCGTTTTATTTCCTGCTCTTTACCAATACAAAAATCTGTTAAAAGAAAAACTCCAGGCTATGATCTAATTACAGCAGAAGTGTCAACTCAACTGAAAAAATAACTACTCCCCCTGACATACACATATAACTCTATGATTAGGCTCTCATACTTCCCGATTCTATAGAAATGTTCAGCGATCATCATGGTTCTCAAGCCAGGAAAACTCCTGGACTTTCCTGAAAATTATGAGCTCATCAATCATCTTCCCTTATTCACCAAGATTTGAAAAACATATTTCAAAACGTATACTCTCTGCCATTGAATCCAACCTCCCAAACACACAATTTGGTTTTCGTCACAACCATTACACTATTCTCCAAGTACACCACTAAGTCAACTAAATTTCATACACACTAGAAAAAAAGAAGTATGCACGGGCGCATTTTTGAACATGGCACACTTTTTTGACAAAGTGGGGCTCGATGATCACCTATTTCTGTATTCATATTCAGTATGCTCTAATATATATCTATTATGTAGTTATATGATTTTGTCCGATAACACTTAATTTGCTAAAATAATACTATTTGAAAAAATCTCACCAAAGACACAATGTAAAAATAGATTACTATAATAAATAATGCTTTAAATAGATGTTGAAGATCAATGCGTCGATTGTAAAAGAAGCATGATTCCAGTAAAAGCATTGTATGAATGTCAACATATGTATTGTACAGATTGTTCAATGGTACAAAGACAAAACGCTTATACATGTGAAATTAATCAGTGTAAAATAGAAGACTGTAAATCGAAATTACCCAAAGGTATTTAATATATATTTTACTTATTAATAATTAAATACAATATTCTAAACTATTTATTGCAACAAAATCTTAAATTAACATTTAATAGAAGTGTTGTGAATATTACATTGCCAATATTATGAATGTGATAAAAATAATATTTTGTTTTATCTTATCCAGATTACTTTTTAAATGGTTATGTAAACGTCATCTAGCAAAGATATTTCTTTATCTAGTAAAGAAATATCCAAATTAGTTTGTGATAACTCTGTTAAAAATTTATCTTTCTTTCTTCGATATAAATTGAACTTAATAAACAAGATCTTCTCTGATATCTTTTTACATAAGTTAAAAAAAACTCTAAAAATACTATCTATGATGAATTCTTCGACAAATTCAACAAACTGTTATCGTATCTTTATTCTATTTTATTACTTTTTGATGATTTCAAACTTCCTAATTCAAATAACTTTATTTTTAATATGAACTTAAAACCTTCCTCTACTCAATCTACTTTCATCTTCGGCCACCATTCTCCTAAACTTTCACTTGACACGATCTCCCATATCATCTATGTTCACATCAGCTGTCCTCATATCGTATTTAATAGCGATATTCTCTTTTTTAATATTCCTCTACTGCTTCTTCCATCAACATTCATTTCTATAACTGTTCTTACAACTTCCGATTCTTCTCTTTTCATAACATGATCAAATCATCAAGTCAATTTTCTCTCATCTTATCCACGATTGACGCTACACCTATACTCCCTCTTATGTGCACGTTCCTTATTCTCATCTCTGCTACACTCATTCTCTGCTCTACTTTCTTATCAACTGCCCAACACTCTGAACCATACACTATAGCTGGCCTTAATACAGTCTTGAAGAATTTACCTTTCAGCCTCATTGGAATTCTTTTATCGCATTTGACGCCAGACGCTTCTCTCCACTTCAACCACTCGCACTTAATACTATGTCTTACATCCTCATCAGTAGAACCTCTCTTTTGAACAACTGATCCTAAATACTTAAAACTCTCCACCTCTCCAATCACGTCATCGCCTATTGTCACTGATCTCCTCATTCCACCTACCTCGTGTTCTCTTTTGTCAAACTCGCACTCTATATACTCTGTCTTACTTCTACTTATTCTTAAACTCTTTTCTTCAAGAGCTGATTTCCATACCTCTAGCCTTTGATTAATTTCCTCCTAATTTTCTCCTATTAAAGGCACCTCTCCTTATATTTCTCTGTAATTTCATCCATCACTTTAGAGAATAAGTAAGGGCTTAAAGCAGAACCTTGGTGCACTCCAACTCTTACCCGAAAACTTTCTCATACTCTTCCTACGCTTTTTACCCTGGTACAAGTGCCATCGTACATAACTTCTATTATATTAATGTACCATTTCGGGACTACTTTTCTCATTAATGCCCACTTTAAAAACTCTTACGGTACTCTATCATACGCATTCTTCAAATCTATAAATACCATACACAGCTTTTACTTATAACCCTTTCTTTTCGTTATTTTTTTGATATTAGTTGGTATTTACATTTTATCATAATATTAATAGATTATAGAATATAATATTAAGTAAAAAAAGCATAAACAGAAAATAAATTACTTTTATTGATTCTCATATAAAATAAATAATTGTAGAAAATTATCAATTATATTTAATTTTTAAATTTTAGTAAAAATGTTATATTTGAATAAATACATATAAATACGATACGTATTCTTTTTAGTGGTAGGTATAAATTGGGCTCAATCTACTTTTATAAAAATTTTAATTTCTTTAAACTTCTTCCAAATTAAAACAAACATAAATAATAAAAGTACAATGCATGATTCTTTTTTCATCTAATTCTATTTATCTTGTTACTCTTTGGTTCCCATTGATTTGTACCATGCACAATCAAATGCGCTATGTAATTTAAATAATTCATCATACCATTTAACTTATTCTAAAATATTGTTTATTGGTTAATAGACAATTATTTTATTATATTATCAAATTTGAAATCTTTCATCTGGAATGAGTAATTTAATTCGCACAATATTATGTCAGATCTTGTTAATAAATTCTGCAATATCTTATTTCACTCTATTGAATCTATCAATCCTAATAAACACTTTTCCAATTCAAATTATATAATATTAACCAATTTAATGACTTTTAAACATCATGTTCTGAATTGTTTTCTATTGATTAATAAATAAATATATTTGTATAAAATATAATAAATAAATATATTTAAATAATAAATATTTGACAGAACAAAACTCATCAATTATTTTTAAATTTAAAATATAAACTGTCCGATCTTATTTTGTCTTGATTATCGTAATTTTTAGTAAATAGGATGCAGTTCAATTTTAGTTGTTATAGAGGTAGGTAAGAACTGTCTATGAGCTCAAAACTGTATATCCACTGTGCATACTTTCTACCACTAATCGCAGGTGGGTTTAGCTCGTACTAACGTACTTATATTCGGACCGTGTTTCACATTGATTCTATGTATTAAAAATCTTGAAACTCAATGAGTACTATTTCTGTAATTGTTATCTACCCATCATAATATGTTGAAATAAATAAACAATAAGATTTTTTTTCTTATAAGTGATAAATAATAAAAAATATGTTTTGAATGTTTATAAGAGGACAATAATTAATTTAAAAAAATTTAAACGAATTGATAATAGGATCAAAAGTTATTGGATTTGTGATAGCTTCGTTAATCACCCTATAGGTCGTCCTGCTAGGCCACTCCTATATATGTTAATTGCACCCTGTCTCCGCGGGGAAATTATATATCTCTTAGGGTTCTAGATTTATAATATATCCTTATGTGGTCAAATATTTCCCAAATTAACTGCATATTATTATTTTGAACTTAAATGCATTTTTATATGATAATTAATTTTCAATTGTTTTTGTTGCAAAAATTTTATATTCCTACCTAATTATTTTTATGTTGCTTTCGTTTAATTATACCTTTATTATTGTAAAATAACAAATATTTTATACTGTTACATAGATAAACTAAATAAGTTTTGTAATATACAGTTATAGTTGGATCGATAATAGTATATCTATACTTTTAATAAACAATTATTTTTACAGTGCTTGACAAATTTAGTAACAAGCTGGTTTTTACTTTATTATTAACTAAAACAAAGGACATTGATTAATCTGACTATTTGTAAAACAGTTTAGTTCAAGATTTAGTCCCTTAAACAAATACCTTTTAATCGTGGTTCTTAAAAATTCGTTTGGTATACCTCTCAGTTAGTGTCCTAGCAATTAACTACTGGTCCCATTATTGAGATGCAGATTGATTTGCGTGAATTTTATATATTATCATATTGACTGACGTTAAGTTATTAGGATTAAGTTTAAGACTTTTGATACTTTCAGTAACTGACCTCATCAGCTTGTCTTGCGACTACTTGCTTGTATCTACTGACATAAACTCGTTGTTTAGTAAACGTCCATTTTTTCACATTGATGTTTTCAATTTCGACGATTCTTCTGCGAAGAGCCGTTCACGTTCTTATACCAAAAGGTTGTCCATATGATCCTTGAATGTCACAAGATCGTTGTGTTGTGGAATTTCAATGTTGTTATCCATATAGTGGTCCATAAAGATACGTCACAGCAGATCTTTAAACTGTGATAAGACAGAATACACCAAGGTGCACTTAATACCATAAAGTATTCCAATGGTCACTTTGTTTTTGGCTAATTACCCTGTGATAATTTAACTTCTTATTCACTTGATACATCTTGGTTAGAGGAATAAGATACAGTTTGTTAAAAATTATAATTTTATTTCTAATTATAATTCTGTATTATCTAGCTTTCCTAAGGAAGATAATTTATCTCCGTTTATTTTTAATATTTTTATTAATAATAATAGTTCCTTTATAAAATATTGAATAATAAAGTAAATTATTTTTTTATTGGGTTTTATTTCATTTAAAACTTAAAAGCGTGTTATAAAAATTCTTTTTTTCTTTTTTTCAAAAAAATGTTTATCATATTGCCATTTGAAAATTTTTGCATTTTATTGAGAGCTCTCATTCAATAATAAATTTATGTAATATGTTTGTTATTAAAATAAATTATTTATCATGAATATATTGGTAAATTAATCATTACTTAAAGTTAATACTGCATATACATTCGAAAGGGAAATGCCTAAAATGTAATCAAATGAAGACAGTAGATACCTTGTTTCTTTGTCGACATAAACATTGCGAAGACTGTATACAATTTTTCATAAAATCAAAAATTTCTAAATGTCCAATAAAAGAATGTAACGCAGAAGTACTCATAGGTAATATTCTCTTTTAAATCTATTGATTTATAATTATTAGAATATTCTCAATTTAGTATTATAACAAAATATCAAATTAAATTTTAGTAGCAATAATGAGAATATGAGAATATAAAATAAGATTTTTATTGAGTTAATTATAATATTTCGTTTTATTTATTATCTAGAATAATTTTCGAATGGTTACGTAAAAGTCTTCTAGTATATACATTTTGTTGTCTAGATATTTTATTAATTTATGAATAAAAATTTATACAACAGTACTGAATAATTTATGTGAGCTATTAAAAAAAAATATCCCTATTACTTTTTTGATATAGCTACTGTATTTGAACATTGCTAATAAATTATAATGTCTATGAAATGTATATGCAAAAGAGTTATCGATAAGTAGCATTATTAAGAATACAAAATAAAAAATTCCAGCATAGCAAGGTCGCAACACAGTGGAGACAATTATATATGATATCTAACAGTGATTAAAATCACTATCACCATAAGGCTTTAATGTAATTTACAGATAGTGTTTAGTTTTCAAAAGGAGTTATTGAATCATTTTATAAGTAACAACTCATAATTTTTCATGATTTAGTTATATATATTTTTATGATATACAGGGTGATTTTTTTATCATAACCCACTCAATTACTTACAGAATAAAAATAATTAAAAAATATTTTTTTATTATTATCTTTAGTTACACATTATTCTTGAATTATTAACTATGTAATACTTTTTAAGTTCATCCCTTATGCCTGGTAAGGGTGTCAACTTTGTTTTTTTAAATGGAAACACATATTTTTAATTAAATAAAATGTTTGAGTTTTTAATTCAATAATAAATGGCATTTGAATGTTTAATGAAACTTAATTTGTTTATTAGATATAAACATTTAAAGTTTCAAATTTTTGAGTTCATATACATGTATAATACACAAGGGGTAACAAATACAGGTAGCTAATTGTTTTTTTATGATATTAGCAGGTACACAGCATTGTTATTCTCAATGATAGTAAGGTACATTGATGTGAGTTTATAAATACACTAACTGACAATACAAAAAGTATATCTATTGATAGTCACAATTGATAATAAACAATCCGTGATTGTGATAGCAATATCATAATAAACCAATTAGCTACCTGTATTTGTTACCCCTTGTGTATTATACATGTATATTAACTCAAAAATTTGAAACTTTGTTTATATGTTTGTTTATATATTTGTTTATGTTGAAAATGTTTATATCTAATAAACAAATTAAGTTTTATTAAAAATTCAAATGCCATTTATTATTGAATTAAAAACTCTAACATTTTATTAAATTAAAAATATGTGTTACCATTTAAAAAAACAAAGTTGACACCCTTACCAGGCATAAGAGATGAACTTAAAAAGTATTACATAGTTAATTATTCAAGAATAATGTGTAACTAAAGATAATAATAAAAAATTTTTTTTTAATTATTATTATTCTGTAAGTAATTGAGTGGGTTATGATAAAAAAATCACCTTGTATAAATGTAATAAATGAAACAATAAAAAGAAAGTTAACTATTTAATTTGATTATTCTTTCATTCATGAGTTAATTAATTTTCAATAAAAAAATTGAAAATGTAATTTATCAAATTGACACTAAAAGTTGCGAAAATTCTCCCTGAAAATATTTATAAATAATAATCCTATCTCTCAGCTTCACATCGAAGATGAGAATGTATTGGTTTTACTCTGATGTTTTTTTGTCTGTTCCGGAAACTCTGACACTTATATATATATATATATATATATATCTTAAATTAATGATTATGTAAAATACTTTATTATGATGGAAAAAATTTCGGATTTTAGTTTTTCTTAGCTCTTACTGAACCGATTTCTTTCAACGATACGTCAAAATATCACAAATGGTATCTAGTCAAAGACATTACTCTTAAAAATTGAAAAAATTTCCCTCATTTCCCATAATTAGGGGAAATCTCCTAAAAAATTACAAATTTAAAAATCGCTAATTTTAACATTTTTTTCGATTTTTTTTAGATAAAACTGCCATAACTTTTTTAAAAATAACAAAATCAATATATTTTTTTTTTATATAGATACATGATGTCCAAACCCAACCTTTTATTTAAGATATATCTTATAAATCTGACTTTTTACCTGCCCATAGAGGGGGTTATTATAACAAGTTTTTCAACTTTTGAATGTGTTCCTGAAAATCGGACACTTTTATATATATCTTAAATTAAATCTTAAGTAGTATACTTTATTTATAATATACTAAATAAAAGAATAAGATTTTTGTACAACATTTCTATTATATTAGCTTCGATGCAAATCTGAGAAGGTATTGGTTTTAATATGATTTTTTTTTTGTGTCTGTTACCACTTTTTCTTAGCTCTCACCGAACCGATTTTTTTCAACGATACGTCAAAACTTCAGAATTCGTATCTAGTCGAAGACATTACCCTCAAATTTGAAAAAATTTCCCTCATTCCCCGTAAATTGAGGAAACCTCCAAAAAAATAACAAATTGAACATTTTTTACTTTAAAATGCTATAACATTTTAAAAAATGTATGGATCAATACATCTTTAATTCGACATTATTTTTTTTTAAATCAGACCATTTTCCTATATACGGGGGGGTTCAAATCTAAAAAATGCATATAGAAAGTAAAACTTTTTCAACTTGAAAATGGCTACCAAATGCTATTTTTGTGTGAAAATTCTCGATTTTATTTTTTACATTTTTAACTTTATAATGCTATAACTTATTGAAAAGTGTATGGATCAACATAATTTTTTTATGAGAAATAATATTTTTTAATAAACCCTTTTTCATTCGACATACTTTATCTTAATCAAGATATTAATAAGGAACCAGCAGATCAAGTAGCTTTTGGAATAAAACACCAATTTTTTTAAAATTAAACACTATCTAAAGATTTGCATCGAAGCGTTTTTTTTTTATAGTGATTTTAATCACTGTCAGATATTAATACACTTGATCCAACTATATCACGTCACCACTGTGTCGCGACCCCCGTGTTCTGGGTTTTTTTTGTTTTCAATTATTTCTGAGTTAAATTCTGTAACATTTAAAACTGATCAAATTCTATATTTTGATAACTTTTATTTTATTTTATTATCACGTCCGGATATCTTTTTACTGAAATATCTTTATCTAGAAAATTTTGTATTTATATTACCTCAATACTGCTAAACACAAACCTTTCGTAAAATTAATTAAAAATATTTACAACGAAATTCTCATATATTGGTTCTCTTTTTATAAGTTTTGTTATAAAATATTAAGTTAATATTATTTAAGAATACATAATAAAATTCTTAAATATTAACCACCTTACACACATTTAAATTAGTTTTATTGTTTAGTAATTGTCAAAATTTTTTTTTATTTCATTATAGGAATGGAATTAAGTAAGTATAAATTGTTTAATACATTTTCAAATTGATCGTTCACCTAAATTTATTAGTTTATTAGTATTTTATTAATACATTCTTAATCCTTTGACGTATCGTCGAAATAGTTTTATTTCGAGTTGATTAATTTATATTTTATTTACAGGAAAATGTAATTACTGTCGTAAGGATATATTAAGAAAACATTATTATATAGGGTGTTATCATCCATTTTGCAATGAATGTAGTGCAAAATTTGAAAAGCATGAGATACCTTGTCTAACTTGTAAAGAGAAAGAAAGAGAGAGAAAGCGAAAAGAAAAGGAAATAGAAATGGAGAGAAAAATGAAAAATGAAATGCTTTCATACATTAATCATTTACGGAATAGGGAGAAAGTACATGATGATAATATATTTTCATATTATATATAGACTACAAATACAACACCTCATTAAAACAAAATTTTAAAAAAACAATGTCCTTAAATCCTTCAAAAAAATATAAAGTTTTGTAATTAAAATATTTTTATCTGTATGAACTGCTAATTGCAAAATGAATGTACATTTTCATTTAAGTTTTAAGTATAATTCATAATATATTGTAACCTATATTCATAGCAGATGAAAGTTTTAAATCAATAAATAAAATAAGTAAATAAAAATATATATTACAAAAATGTTTATCTTGTGTACAAGTCAGGTAATGCCTATCCTTTTCTTAATATCATAGACATCCTTGATCGCCATAGAAAATTTCGTTATTATAATACTCTTGATCTAGCAAATGGTTATTATCAAGTCTCTATGTTACCTGAGCATCGTTAAACCCCTCTTTTTCGACAGACAGAAGTCATTTTAAAATTCTTTGTATGTTTTGGTTTGAAAGGTGCCCCAGCACTTTTCAACATCCATGGAATGAAGTTTTAACTGGCATAAATAAGTTATAAGCTTTTGTTTACTTAGACGATATAATAATATAAACCAAAAATCTAGATTATCATTTTCAGAAAATCACAGAAATCTTTAATAGCTTGATGCAATATATTATGGCAATTTAAATATGTACGACGAACAATTCAAGTTATAAAAATCATTTTCATATAAAGGAATAATGTTACAAATTCGAAGATGAAAATCTACAAGTTTATAATTTTTGTTTTACCTACTTATTTTTTTTTATTGCACAAGATAATGTGTAATTGAATCTTTTTATGACACAGCTGTGTCAACAAGTCATTATTTTTGCCTCTGGACGCTAGATATGGCGTCAAAAGAGAATAAATATAATTAAAATCGTTTTGTTTATCGGTATTGATCCCTTCCAAAATGACTGGACTTTATCGATTTGAAATTGCCCCTAGATCGGTATTTACTCTTCATCTAGTTTCTGTTATTGACCGTACTAAAGAGCAAATGTTAGCTTCGATACGAAGCTGAGAAGGTATTAATTTTACCATGATGTGTTTATTTTTTTATTTTTTGTGTCTGTCACTACTTTTTCTCAGCTCTCACTGGACCGATTTCTTTTAACAATACGTCAAAAGATCACAAATCGTATCTAGTTGAAGACATTACCCTTAAAAATTGAACATTTTTCCCTCGTTCCCCGAAAATGGGGGAAATCTCCAAAAATATTACAAATTTAAAAATCGATAAATTTGTCATTTTTTTTCTTAAACTTCCATAACTTTTTCAAAAATAAACAAATCAACATAATTTTTTGTTTTAATAAAATCTTAGATACTTTTCTTTTATTTAATATCATTTTTTTGAAAATTTAACACTTAACCTGCTCACTGGGGGCGTTTGATAATGGCAACTTTTTTACAAAAACTAACTTTTTCAACTTAATTTTTGAAAATGTTCCGGAAATACTGCGTTCTTTAAACATATACAAAATGAAAGCTTATTTTATATACTCTAAAATGAAAAAAAAAAATTTGTCCCGACACTTTATCTTCTGCATGCAAACGGCTGCCGTAGTTAAAAAAACGCTATTGTTGTGTTAAAACTTTCGATTTTCGATTTTAAATTTTCAACTTAGAAATGCTATATCTTATCGAAAAATGTAAGTATCAGCACAATTTTTTTTTTTTCTAAATACATTATAAGTACATCTTTTATTTGACATACTTTTTATTAAAATTGGACAATTTCCCCTTATATAGGGGGCGTTCAAAACTTGAAACATTGTATAAAAAATAGAACTTTTGAAAGTGTTCCGGAAATACTGCGTCCTTTAAACATATATAAAATTAAAGCTTTTGTCATGTACTATAAAATTAAAAGAAAAATTTGCAAGCTCATGCATTGTGCTTTATCGTGCTCTCGTACTTCTACACACCGTAGATAGTTAATATGTATGCTCTTACAATATGAATACTCTATTATTCATAATTGTGCTCTCAAACAAAACCACATTGTTGATGTGATGAATGTAAATATTATCCTACAGTTTTAACGTACTGCTGTTCTATGCAGAGGATTCAATAAAATGGAGAATATCTGTCAGCTCGGATAACCAAGTCAATGTACAGCTCATTTGATTTATGAAGGAGGCAGATCAGCTATAACATCATTCAATACCCAAACACCAGAAAGAGTATTTGTTGTATACCTTGTATACCTTGTATAAGGCCACAACATCATTAAAATATATAAATTAATCATTTAAAGGTTATGTACTTTATTTTAGGTTGAGTATTATCGGTCCACGTGATCCTTATATAAGCTATTGACGCCAACCATTAATTTAGGAGTGTCATGGCGCAACATTTAGTAACTCAAATCTGTGAATGCATATTTTTAACCCTTAATAGTCTTGCTTCCAGTTGTTTTGCAATCGATTTTTTCATTAATACAATTTTTATCAGTTTATATGACTAAAAACCCTGACACTGTCCCAATTCAATCGCGTCAACTTTGTCAACCAGTGTCCTAGTTATGTGAAGAAATATGTGTTTGACTGATTATCACTAAGTTTGGAAATTAAGTTACAAAGTCCGATCAGAGTTTTCTCTCCGTCGTTGAGGTGACGATGATCATGATATACGCCACCGACCCCAGCCGTGCGATAGGTCCAGGGACATTGAATCAACATCGCATCAGCGTATCGTCGCCATTAACGCTGCTAACTATTAACATCCCATGATCATGCTAGACACCGCGACACCAACGCTAGCAACAGTGCCATGATTCTACTCGAGAAGTACTTATTTATTGTGTTCGTCTTTTCGGTTTTCAAATAATCTTTTTATTAATAATTAATGACAAACGGATCACAATCATCTTAACCAATATCGACTGCATTATTGCGATATAAGTCGTGTCAAGACTATTAAAAAACAGATTATATAAATAATTGGATTAAATAAAAATATTGACAATGACTACAATAACCGTCATTTATGCATATTTTTTAGTAAATTTTAGCAATTTAATTATTGTAATTTCGTAATATTGTCTCTAACTATAGAGTTAAGTATCTACTAAATTAAAAAAGCCTCTATAAAGCTCCACAGAGTATAATTATGGCTATATTATAAATTACTTAGTTAATACTATCATGGCCAATCGCAAAAAGTCGAATATATGTTTTATTATATTATAACGAAACATAAATTTGATTTTTTTTAAATGGACCATTATGGTTTTTGAGTAAAGTTTTTGTGTTCTAAAATAAATAAAACTCTTTTAGATCAAACTAATTAAACTTGTTAATCTAATTGTAAAATACGAAAACTTCAGTAAAAGTTCTTAAAAGCCAATCAATCAGATGAATTTTTCTTAATATCGTTGAATGTGCTTTTGTTTGGTGTTCTTCATTGCATCTTTTATCTACTAAACTATTTAATCAATGTACTTCAATAGATTTATATTATTAAAATGCTTCGTATCCATGAAAGTGTTAGAATCATTTATTAATTATTATTTTTACACCAATATCTTTAGTATTACCAACCGATGTTACCAATTTATTGGTAGGGTTGAGTTTATATATACATATATAATGGTGGAATATTCTAATTAGTTCATAGTTCGAAGTACAATTATTAGTTATATTACCATGCAATAGTGTAAAAAAAAACTATTTTTTTTTTTTTTGCATGGTTATTTAAAACTAGAGGGACGGTGTGACCAAGTCGATAACGCGGCAGTGCTTGACGCGCATTGCCTCGGGTTCGAAACTCGATTACGGGCGCCTTCATTTGGCGAGCGACAGATCAATTCGGTAATTAAAGTCGTCATCTCTCTCTACATTACATTTGTAGATAACATTTGTTATTTTGTTATTTGTTATTAATAGTTAATTTAATTTCCGTTATGTATTATAATTGAAAAAAGGTATTAATTAATTTTGATATTTTAATAGTTGATTTTACAGTTCTATTTATCCAAATTTGTATATTTCTATTATTGTTTCAAACAGGCAAATTTTAAATCAATTCCATAATAAAATGGATATATGTTTATAATTGATCTATACATATTTATTATTATAAGTAGTAAAGTGTAGAATTGTTAAGTGCTTACTCACATTCCCCAATCTAGTGTAGTCATTCCCTCCCATTTTTGGTGTGGTGTGTGAGTAACCAAAAGTTCCTTAATATACAGTCCACCCTTTCCTTCACTCGAGAGTATAGGTGTCATGGTAAGCGGTATACTACTTGTCACCCCCGCTCATACAAATACGAAACCAAAATTTAAAAATTTAAAAAATTTTTAACGTCAAAATAAAAAAAACTTATTAAAAAAGTTAAAAAAAAATTCAAATTAAAAGATTAAAAAAGTTCCAAGAACAAAATTATTTGAGAATTTGTTTTTTATCACATTATCCAACTAAAACTGATGGTTCCCGTTAAAGAAAATTAAATATTAGGTTTTTAAACCAGAAGAGATGAAAAAAGAAATTATTTAATTACATATTATTGTAGAGTTTCTGGATTTATATAATATTTCATTTACAAAAATTGAAAATATTCTATAGTTTTTAAAAATGAGTCTGTATATTTAAAAATCATAAATTGAAATTTTACGCGTTTAGACTAAACATTTTAATATATTGTTTTCATGTTAACAGATTTTAAAGTACACATTGAATAATAAATAAAAATAAATTATTCATATACGAGTGAAAAGAAAATATTTTTATCTATTGTAGGAAAATTGCGAATATAAATTTGATAAAATAGGCATTAAATTTTATGAAAGTTATAGATATTGATTATTAGTAATAATTTTTAACATCCATTGAATTATTTATATTGAACAATTTTTTGTCATACAATTGTGGACAATGCAACAATCTTTTTTTTTATTATTATTTGTTTTTTCGTCTTTGACTATTAACATTTTAATATAAATTACATATTATTCAGGCATCATTGTAATCAGCCTAATGTTTCTGTAGCCTTTTGGAGCTTAAAACGTGTAGATCTCTTTTTTCATGTTTTGAGCCAAATTTTTTACATTTATTTAGTGGCCAGTAAGCATTTGATGCGAATTTTTTTAATGAATTATTTTAGGTGCTCCATTTTATTTAGGTCTCGTAACATGGCAGGCGTGTTTAAACACTTCAAGTCATATTTATATTTATTTTTTTATGATTTTATTTTTTATGCTGAGATTTTGGGTTCCTCGACTATTTGCAAACGTGTTCAAATATAGCCGCCTCGATTTTATTTATTAATATTTTGTAGCTTTACTACAACAAATGGTTTATTTATTATAGTATATTGGGTAATATGAATTATTATGACAATGTGATGACGTAATTCATTTTATTATGTGATGTCCCAAGGTCTTGCAACTATGTCCAACTGTCTAAAACCAGTCCCTTACTTGGGGCGTATATCCGCCGTTTTAGAGGTAATTAATTAAGAGAAATTGAATGGATAGTGTTAAAAGAATTGTATACGAATATATGAAAAATACTTTTATGTATTAATAAAAAAATGTAAAAACAAGTTTAAAGATAACTTTTTGTCATACATTTGTAATAATGATTTATTACAAATGAATAAACTATTGTATTCAATATAAAATAACTATAAAAGCCCTTTGACTCAACTAAATACATTAAATTCTTCTAAAGATATTTGTTGCATTTTACACAACATATTTATTCCTTCAATAAATCGTAATGGTAAGTAGAATATTTGACAAACTAAATATTTTATATTTCTAATATTATTATTGATTTTTCAGAAATTATTTTCTTTAGTCTTCTTTTCAACTGTCGCATTTATGATTATTCATAATGGTAATAAATTAATAGTTTTTATTCAAAATATTTCTTTTGTCGTAGCGTAGACCACTTGATCTAATTAAAAAAATTTCTTGTTCATAATAATTATTGGACAAATGTTTCGTCAGTTATTAAGGATATTAAGTAATACCTAGAATTGAGGTACAAGTATTCTTAAATTTAGCACTAGATATATTCAGTCCGCACTATAGCGACCTAGGCTCTCATCTAGGTATAAAAATGTTTATAACATCATAAAAGTCTAAAGGTCTAAACTGGTCTAAAAGTTGTTATGGACTAATTATTTTTTTTAATTAGACAATTTTTAATAAATTAGATAATTATGAAATTATATAGTTAATCTAATTATATTAATTATTATAATATTAACAAAAAAAAAACACATCATAGTAAAATTAATACCTTCTCAGCTTCGCATCGAAGCTAAAAAAATTTTCATGTTGCTACCTGCAACACAAGATTAAAAACAACTTGTTATATATCAAATCAGCAATCGGATTATGTATTTAATGCTTCTTGAAACCATATATTGTTTTTTTGTAATTTAATAACTATTAGTCTTTTTGTGTTTGATTCATTTTATCCTTATAATCATTTTGTATCTAATATTTTATTTATAACTTAAGTTATAATTGTTCAGAATCTTTATGTTATAATTTTATTGTTTAGTATATCATCTATTGATGTTTATTATATTTAATAATATAATAATTTATATTTAATATCTAATTATATAAATTACTTTCGTTCAAATTTACATTGGGTTTTAACCCGTTAAATAAATACATAAAATAAGTATAACACATGATTGAATAAATACTATAGTAAAAAAATTAGTATGAAATTGATATTAAATATTTTAGTATTATAATATTTACAGACGATTTATAAAAAATTATAAAGTTGTTCTTTACAATATGATTACTTTAATATTAGCCACTCGATTACATTTTAAATAAAAGTTATACTAAGAAAATTCTTTTTGGTCTTTTTTATATTTGTTTTTTTGTAAAAGAGGTGTAAATAGGATAATTACCCCCTCACTCCTATGGATATACATCATTTGACTCATAATAAAAAATATTCATACTTCATATGATTAAAGTTCGGAGTATTTCCAAAACAATTTCAAAATATTATAAGATTATAAGTTATTAGATTTTTAAAACATCGTAAACCACTCTATTTTTATGTCAATTGAAAAATTTAGTAATAAAAGAACAACATTTTATAAGGTGTTTCTCTAAAATATATAATATTAAAAATAATAATATAGCGTGTTGTTTTTTTATAAGCAATTAAAGTGTCTTTTTTTACTTTCTTAAGTAAAAAATAGACCAAATTTATATAAAAATTAAAAGATTTTTGCAAAGAGTATAATTAGGATTTAAAAAATTATTTCAATTAAAAAAAAACAAAAGTGTTAATTTAAACTTAACAAGTTAATTATTTTTATTACATTTATACTTTTTTCTAGATCATTACATGTCAATGAGTAAAGCCACGTCAAGTAAGTTGAATATATCACACATTCACTTAAAAGTTAAATAATAAAACAAGCTTTTTATTACTACAAAATTTAAATAGGTATAAAAAATCAATCATAACTATTAAACAAAATTTTCTACTGAATTATTTTTCAAATTTCTTTTTTCATTTAATAACTAAACCACTCTAACAACTTTGTATCACCTAGGTATTTTCATTCGAGAGCTGATCTCAACAACTCTAACCTTTGATTAATTTCCTGCCGATTTTCACCTTTTAACATAATATAGTCATTGAAAAACATTTACCACGGTACCTGTTCTTGTATTTCTTAGTAATTTCATCGATCACTATAGAATATAAATAAAGACTTAAAGCAGAACCTTGATGAACACCTATTATTACTCTTAAGTCTTAAGTCTTCAATCCTCATCCATTATTATCCTTACACCATTCTTGTATTAGTCTTACTTGAACATATTATTTTATAATTATCACCTATTTTACTTGCTTCCTCTGCTATGGACACCAAATATCTGGGCCAATAACTGATTGAAAGTTAGGAGTTAAAGATAATATCTAATTAATATTTAAATAAAATGATTAAAACAATTTAATTCAGTGAAAGTAAAATAGATATCTATTATAATATAAGACAATGTAATGCAACTAACAGAGACTAGACAAAAACAATTTACTTTGAAACCTATTTTATAGAATTATATAAACCTGATCTATAAATAATTTACTGAATAATATAATAAATGATTACATTTCATTTTCATTTCAATAAAATTATTTTGGAAATTCTAGTAATATATACTTTAACAATGCTCAAACAACAAAATCTCCATTGGTATGTTTATATTACTTCCGAAATCATCAAAGTTTTACAATTTTATAAGGAATTATTGTGTCTAGTTGTTTACTAATCTAAATACAAAATAAACCAAATTTATAAAACTTTGTTTTTAAAAGTATAAAGATACATTACAAAGTTATTTAAGTTAAATATTTTTTATACATGTTTATATTTAACTAGATCAGAACGAATCGAAGAACAGAGTCACGTTAAGTAAGTTGAAAGTATCGTTCAATCATTTAAAAATTTAATAATAGAAAAGCTCTCTATAATTACTAAATTTAATTAAGTACAAAAAAACAATCATAACTTTAAAATAAAATTTTTAACTGAATTATGATTCAAAATTTAGTTTTTAATTTAATTTAAAACTCGGCATGTTTTTATTACTTCCGAATTCATCAAAGTTTTGTAATAATCTATAATTTTTTTTATAAACTTACATTCATTTTTAGTTGCCGTTATTTTTCGAAGTTGATTTTTATTAAAATGAAATTGCAATTTTAAAATTAAAAATAAAATTTTGATTAATTCTATTTTTGACGGCTTCCTAATATTAAGATACTTTTTTTTATTTCTTATATTGAACGAACTTCTTTCAGTTTTGCCATGGAATTTTCACTAGATAAATATTAGGTACTTTGGCGTATAGATCATTAAATAACAATTTTCATCTTCGCTTCGAAACTATAAATACAAATTTTCATTTTTTTTTTATAATTAAAAACAAATAAAAAAAATATGACTTTATCGTAGTATATGAATGCATTAAATAAAAAAAAAATGTACTGCAAAATATTTAATAGATCCAATGTTTTTGATTTGTAAAATTTGTAAAACGCAGTCAACTATATATATTATACCATATGAAAAATATAATAATAATAATAAGTTATAATGGAATCAATTTTATGTAGTATATTTTTATAAGCAATTATTATATCTAGTTGTTTACTATACTAAGTACAAAATATACCAAATATATTTAAGAAAATAACAAATTTTATAATAATTAAAAGTGTCAATTGAAACTATATTAGTTTTATTATTTTTACTACATGTGTATATTTTTCTAGATGATTTGTTAATGTTGAGTGATAACACGATAGGTAAGTTGAATCTACTGTACCGTCACTTAACAATATAATAATAAAAAAAAGCTTTGTATTATTACAAAATTTAATTATGAATAAGCCAATCATAACTTAAATCAATCATGTACTTAATTTTTCTACTGAATTATGGTTGTTCGGTGTATTTTTATTACATCCAAATTCATCAAAGTTTTATAAAGACCTATATTTGTTTTATACGTTTTTTATTCTATATCCGATCAAATATGACTAAGAAAGTAATATTGTTCACTCAAAATAGACAACATAGTACTCTGAAACAATTTCGAAATAAACTTGATAATTTTGCACTCCCTATGTAAATACATATATTATATAATATATATTTAATAATATGGGTCACAATAGAAAATGCGCATAACCTAGCTCAGTTAGGACGTAGCATAGTTGGGTCAAGTATAATGATATCTGACAGTGATTAAAATCACTTAAAACAAACACTTCGATGCAAATCTTTAGATAGCGCTTAATTTTAAAAAATTGGTAAATTATTACAAAAGCTACATGATCTGCTATTTCCTTATTTTATCTTCATTTAGATAAAGTATGTCGAATGAAAAATGGATATAAATATTATTTCTCAAAAAAAAATTGTGTTTATCCATAATTCTTCAATAAGTTATAGCATAATAAAGTTAAAAATGTAAAATACAAAATCGAGAATTTTCACACAAAAATAGCATTCGTTAGCCATTTTCACCATAAAGACAAAATAAAAGTCCGACATTTTTTGTTTCATGATAAAGTATATTACATTAGATTTAATTTAAGATATAAATAAAAGTGTCAGACTTTCCGGAACACTTTCAAAAGTTAAGTTGAAAAAGTTGTTCTATTAAATTCCCTCTATGGGCAGGTAAAGAGTCAGATTTAATTTTTTAGGAGATTTCCACCATTTACGGGAAACAACGGAAATCTTTTCAATTTTTGAGGGTAATGTCTTTGACTAGATACCATTTGTGATATTTTGACGTATCGTTGAAAGAAATCGGTTCAGTGAGAGCTAAGAAAAAGTGGTAACAGACACAAAAAAAAACAATTCATATTAAAATCAATACCTTCTCAGCTTCGCATCGAAGCTAATATAAAAGAAATTTTAGCTTCGATGCGAAGCTGAGAAGGTATTAATTTTACTATGATGTGTTTTTTTATTTTTTTTTAAATTTTTAAATTTTTTTTTTTGTGTCTGTGAACGCTCAATCTCAGCTCTCGCTGGACCGATTTTGATGAACAATATGTCAAAAGATCACAAATCGTATCTAGTCGAAGACATTACCCTCAAAAATTGAAAAAAATTCCCTCGTTCCCCGTAAACGGGGGAAATCCCCCAAAAAATTACAAATTTAAAAATCGCTAATTTTCGATATTTTTTCAATTTTTTTTACTTAAAATTGCCATAACTTTTTTAAAAATGATCGAATCAATATAATTTTTTTTTTTATAGATACCTTAGATAATTACCTATCATTTTATATATTTTTGTGAACATTTGACCCTTTAACAGCCCAAAGGATGGGGTTTCAAAATGGTAACTTTTTTACAAAAAATTAACTTTTTCAACTTAACTTTTGAAAATGTTCCGGAAAGACTGACAATTTTATATATACCTTAAATTAAAGCTAATGTAATATACTTTAATTTGAAAAAAAAAAATTTGACCTCTGGACTTGTCTTCATGGTGAAAATGACTACCGTATGCAAAAATATGCTATTTTTGTGAAAAAATTCTTGATATTATATTTTACATTTTTTAACATTATGTTGCTATAACTTTTTAAAAAATGCATGAATCAACTTTATTCTTTAATGATAAATACTTTATATATACTTCTTTCATTCGACATACTTTTTTTTAAAATCGGACCATTTCCCTTTATACAGGGGGGGTGCAAACCTTTTAAAATGCGTATAGAAAGTAGAACTTTTTCAACTTAACTTTTGAAAATGTTCCGGAAAGACTGACACTTTTATATATATCTTAAATTAAAGCTTATGTAATATACTTTAATTTGAAAAAAAAAAATTTGACCTCTGGACTTGTCTTCGTGGTGAAAACGGACATCAAAGTTAAAGAAAAACGTACGATTTCCGTGAAAAAAATCTCGATTTTATATGTTATATTATTTAATTTATATTTTATATAACTTTTGGAAAAATGTATGGATCAATATTATTATTTTTTTATAATAAATATTTATATACTCCTTTCATCTACACGCTTTTTTTGTAAATCGGATCATACCCCTTTAACAAGGGGGGTCAAAACTTTAATCATGCGTATTGTTACTATGATATTTTCAATTTAATTTTTGAAAGTATTCCGGAAATACTGACACTTTTATATATATCTTAAATTAAAGCTTATATAATATACTTTAATTTGAAAAAAAAAAATTTGACCTCTGGACTTGTCTTCGTGGTGAAAACGGACATCAAAGTTAAAGAAAAACGTACGATTTCCGTGAAAAAAATCTCGATTTTATATGTTATATTATTTAATTTATATTTTATATAACTTTTGGAAAAATGTATGGATCAATATTATTATTTTTTTATAATAAATATTTATATACTCCTTTCATCTACACGCTTTTTTTGTAAATCGGATCATACCCCTTTAACAAGGGGGGTCAAAACTTTAATCATGCGTATTGTTACTATGATATTTTCAATTTAATTTTTGAAAGTATTCCGGAAATACTGACACTTTTATATATATCTTAAATTAAAGCTTATATAATATACTTTAATTTAAAAAAAAAAATGTGACCTCTGGATTTGTCTTCACGGTAAAAATGACTACCGTATTCAAAAATTTGCTATTTTTGTGTTAAAATTCTGGGTTTTGTATTTTATTTTATTTTAAAATACCTGACAAGGGGACTACAGATTTTCATAAATATTATATAAATAAAAAATTAATATAGCATAGAAAGTTAAACTTATTTAAATTTGTTTGCTTCTTTTAAGTCGAGAAAAATAACTTTGAAATTTGAACTAGCTTAAATAGCCTATTTTTTCACCCGACGGTAGCGACGTACGGTTGCCGAGTTGGTAAAATTTATGTTTTACACGCTTGGGGTACGAGGTTCCAACCCGCGTATGGCAATGAATTTTTTGCATTTTTTCTTAATTCTTTTTAAGTTAGTATAAATTTTAAACTCGTTTGATTTTTATCACATTTAGATTCAATAACTTCAATAAAGATCAAGGATCCCATCACTTTAGTCGCCCCTTGCAAGAAGAAATTTCTTATTCGTATTAAAATTATTTTACTATATTTTAAGTTTTCGCTTCGATGCAAAGCCGAGAAGATATTTTTTTGTGACTATCATTTATTTTCTCTGCTCTAACTTGACCTACTTTTTTCAACAATACGTCAAATTACTACAATTCGTATCTAGTTGAAGATATTACTCTCAAAAATTGAAAAAAAAATTCTAATTTATCAATTAAACAGTTAGTTATTACATCGTCTCCATAAAGACAATTAAAATCATTAATTTCTAATGTTTTCAAAATATTTATTAACGAATGAAGTTTGATATGATAGGTTTCAACTACAAAATTAAATCATTTTACTTTGTAATTTAATAATTTTATTACTCTGTTTGTGTGTGCTACTATTAGACTATAATATTCAAATTTTTTTCTAACGTGTTGCTATATAAATCATTTCTAAAAAAAATGATTGTTTTTTCTCCTGAATTAACAATTGATTTTTACAAATATAATCAAATTTTATAATAAACTCAATTGAGTAAATCTTTTTAACAACTTTGTTTTGATTGGTACATTTAGTTAAAGTAAATCATTAAAATTAATTAAGTTCTCAATATTTCAATTATAGAATCTTTTCAACAAACAACAAAAGTTCCTAGGAAATTATTACTATTACTTCTATTTAAGTTATCTATTACCATAAAAATGCAAAAAAATATTGAGCTTTTCTGATAAATTTACAATAAATAGTAATTATAAAACTTTCTGACTGCATATTGATCTTAACGATACAATTTTTTTAATTGTCATAAAATTTTCTATTTAATTATGTCAATGTCAAACTTACCAATTGAGCTAAAAGTTATGGTAAAATAAATTTTTTTTTTTTTTTATAAACATTTACAACAATCAACTTTAAACGATTAACAAAATTGGTTAAATATGTCATTTTCCTTATTTTTAACTTATTAATAATCAAATTAATATTAAATATTATATCAAATCAGTATTAATTTAAAACAATTTTTTTTGTTCTTAATTATTTTTTTTTATATGTAAAAACTATTTTTTAATAATATTAAAACTTAGAAGTTATAGAAAAAGTCTAATTGCACATTTTAAAACATCGCGAAAAGTTGATTTAGAATAGTATATTTTTGTTTCTGATGGAAGTTCCTTGTAGTCCAGTGTATAAAACTTATAACTTTGTTAATTGTTATAACTTTATCAAAAATGACCAAATCAGTATATTTTTTTTTATTTAGATGCATGTCTTTATCTATCATTTGGTTTTTTTTATAAATCTAACCCTTTACCTGCCCACAAGAGGGATTCAAAATATTAACTTTTTTTTTTTTAGTTAAAGTAAATCATTAAAATTAATTCAGTTCTGGATATTTCAATAGTAGAATCTTTTTAAATATCAAAAATTACTTAGAAATGATTACTATGATTTCTATTTAAGTGTTCTATTACGATAAAAATGCAAAAAATAATGAGTTTTTCTGATAAATTTACAATAAATAATAATTATAAAACTTTCTGACTGCATATTAATCTTAAAAATAACATTGTTTTAATTCTCATAAAATTTTCTATTTAATGATTCATTCTAGTCAACGAAGGAGTAATTTTGCAGAATAGCAGAAAAAATTCCCAACAAACTTTTTTTTTTTTTGTTTTAATTAGGCAATTGGTGGATTATTCCAAAAGCAACATCAACTCTTATTTCTTTAATTATATCATGATTAGTAGTTCTTTGATTTTAAAATATAATATTTGAATATATACTAATTATAATTATTAAATTTAGTATGAAATTGATATTTAATATTGTAATTTAAACGGAGAAATTATAAAAATAATAAAGAAGTTATATTTTGCTTTACTTTTACGTGTATAAAAATTTAAAGGGCTTGATACAATAATTTTCAATAAAAACTGTTTGTTACTATAAAAAAATGCACTGGACTACAAGGAACTTTCATCAGAAGCAAAAATATACTTTTCTAAATCAACTTTTCGCGTTGTTTTCAAATCTGCAAGTAGACTATTTCTATCACTTCTAATTTTTTATATTATTACTAATTATATATATAAAATAATAATTAAAAGAAAAAAAAATTTGTTTTCAAATTATTACTGATTTGATTTTTAATATGTTAAAAATAATCAGTCCAAATTTTCAATTTTAACCTATTTTTTTGGTTCTTTAAAGTTGATGAAAAATTTTTGATAAAGATTTATGAAAGTTTATAGTAAAATAAATTGAATATATTACCATAACTTTTAGCTCAATTACAAGTTTAAAATTGACATCTAGGCCAGTCAACAAAGGAAAAATTGCGGAAAAAATTTTGTTTTTTTAAAAGTTGAATTAAAATATGTATAATGACATACTAATAGTCCTCAAGATTGGAATTGAGCTTTTTTTTTAAATCCTCGCAAAAGTTCAAAAATATGAGCTTTCTTAATTTTCTCAAAAAAAAATATTTAACTTACAAAAAAAAGTTTCGCACAAAAGTTGTTTAAAAGACAATTATAAATAAAAATATAATCTTATATTTTTTCATTTAAACAAATATTTTTCGAGTTACATTACATTTAATATGAGTAATAAAATTTATATTCCATTTTTTTCATTTTACGGTTACTTTTTATCATGTTATACTTACATTAGACACAATGTTATAAATGCATATGTGTGTATGTGTGAGTTTATTTATTTATTGTATCATTAAAGTGTAGTGTATATTGAGATACAACCGATAGAGTAGGTAATTGATTTGACGCTATATTATTTAAACCCAACTAAACGCTAAATTGTACATTCCGAAATAACAATCATATTATGTCAATTGCCACCGGAATATCTGGTAATATTTTTCTTTTTCTTTGCCTTAATCCCAACTACTTGGGGTCGGGCACCCTTATCCTAAGATTCCACTTGACACGATCTCCCACATCTTCTACGCTCACATCAGCTGTCCTCAAATCGCATTCAATAGCATCCCTCCATCTCTTTTTTGGTCTTCCTCTATCTCTTCTTCCTTCGACATTCATTTCTATAACTGTTCTTCTTTCCTCATACGATGACTAAACAATCTAAGTCTATTTTCTGTCATCTTATCCACGATTGACGCAACACCTATACTTCCTCTTATATGCTCGTTCCTTATCCTATCTTCTCTAGTCACTCCACTCATCCAACTAAGCATTCTCATCTCTGCTACACTTATTCTCTGCTCTACTTTCTTATCAACCGCCCAACACTATGAACCATACATCATAGCTGGCCTCACAATTTCATACTAAATTTAAAAACTATAATTAGTATTTATTCATATATTATATTTTAAAATCAAAGAACTACTAATCAGGATATAATTAAAGAAATAAGAGTTCATGTTGCTTTTAAAATATTTCACCAATTTCTCTAAAGGAAACACTATCTACAGATTTGCATCGAAGCGTTTCTTATGATAGTGATTTTAATCACTGTCAGATATCATCTATACTTGTCCCATCTATGCCTCGTCCACACTGTGCCTCGACACCACTGTGCTACCGTTTTTTTTACAATAATCTTATTATTTTATTAACTTGATGTCCGTTTTCACCATAAAAACAAAATAAAGTTCGAAAAATTTTTTTCCTTAATAAAGTATATTACATAAGCTTTTATTTAAGATATTTTTTATTTTAATTTTAAATTATAAACGGGTAAAAAAAAACCCTTTAATATAATGCGATAGAATAAATACAATAATTTCTTAGTTTAACATAAATTAAATGAAAAAATACAATTTTAACTAAATACTATCAGAATAAACAATTAGATATAAACAAATTACAATACACAATTAGATAATGCATTATAAATATTCAATTTGAAGACATCACGAGACATAAAGAAAAAATCAACAATGTTTAGAATTTTATTAGCTAACAATAGGACTCGAGGAAAATATGATGCTGAGCTATAATTAGTGGTACAGAAAGGAACATGAAACAGTTTAATAACTCTAAGGTTTATTTGACTAGTTCTAAAGCCAACCATTGAAAGTAACTTTGGGCAATCTACATAACCATTTAGTAAGTCATATAAAAACATAAGATCACTAACTCTTCTTCTAAGTTCACAAGATGAAATACCTAACTGAGTAGAATGTAAATAATATGAATCCCTAGAAAGACTAATGTTCAATTTAAAACAGATAGATTTCGTATACTTGTATTGGACGTTTTCTAATAAATTAATGTAAACAGCATAATTAGGGGACCACACTAAAGAACCAAACTCAAGCTTTGATCTGACAAGAGAAAAATTTAACAATTTTAAAGTATTTATGTTTTTAAAATGTTTAGTATTTCTATTAAGAAAACCCAAACTCTTAAAAGCATTACTGACTGACAAATTTATATGTCTAGTAAAGGAAAGATTATCCTCAAAAATGATTCCCAAATCACTTATGAAATCAACCCTAGTTAAACTGGAATTACACAAACTATAGTAAAAGAAAATGGGATCTTTTTTACGGGAAAATGATATAACTCTGTATTTGCTTAAGTTCAGAGGTAATTCATTTGTAACACTCCAATCATATAGTTTTTCAATGTTTAACTGTAATTTAATACAATCACTCATTGAGTTGATAACTGTAAATATTTTGGCATCATCAGCAAACAATAAAATATTTATAGGGGTATCAAAAATACTAGGCAAGTCATTAATATATAAAATAAATAATAAAGGACCTAAATGAGAACCTTGTGGCACCCCAGAGTGTACTTTAATATCATTTGAAACAACTGAGAGCAATTTTACGACTTGTGTCCGATTAACCAAATACGATTTAATCCAATTTAAAAACGAGCCATTTAATCCAAAATATTCTAATTTTAATGATAAGAGTTTATGGTTTACTTTGTCAAATGCTTTTTGAAAATCTGTGTATATTGCATCAATTTGCTGCCCCTCATTAAAAGCAGAAATAATTTTCGATTGATATAAAAGAAGATTAGTAAGCGTTGATTTTTTTTTCTAAAACCATGTTGATTTTTAACTAGTTGTTGTGACATTAAAACTGATAACTTTTTAGTGATAATGGCTTCAAACATTTTAGGAATAGCTGATAATTTAGATATAGGTCTATAGTTACAAACATTTGATTTATCACCTGACTTATGTATTGGAGTTACGTATGACTTTTTCCAAATTTCCGGAAACAAACCCATTTTTAAAGATTTATTAAAAATATAATACAATGGTTTAACAAGAACATCTTTACAGTTCTTCAAAAAAACAGGCGGTACTCCATCAGGACCAGATCCAGAGTGAATATCTAATGTAGTTAAGTATTCATAAATCTCATTTTCGCTAATCGACCATTCGTGTAAATTAAGAATATTTTTTGATCCATGTGAGGAAATTGTAACATTTGATGAATTAACAGGTTTAACATATACACTAGAAAAATGATTGGGAAAAAACTGAACTTTTTCTTCATTGTTTGAAGATAGAATTTGATTATAAGATACAAAATCAGGAATATTTGAATTTTTATTCATTTTTAAAGAGTTAATATATTTCCAAAAAAAATTTATATTTACTTGAATGTTATCTTCAATATTAGACATAAATTTTGAATGAGTTAGAGATGTTAGATGCTTACATTGTTTTCGAAGAGCTGAATAAAAACCACTAATCTTATATTTCTTGTGAGCATATTTTTTACTAATAATTAAATTTTTAAGGTTTTTATTAGCCAATATTGGAGAATAATTTTCATTAATTATAATTTTAGGCACAAAGATAGAGAAAGAGTGATTAATTATTTCATAAAACTTAATTATTGAGTCCTCTAGTGAAACGTATTCTAAGTTTAGATCGAAGTTTATATTAGAGAGAAAATTTGAAATATCATTATAATTACATTTGTTAAAGTTATACATTGGTAGATTATTGGACTGATAAATAATATTTGGTACATCATAATTGAATCAAAAGGAGGGTGATAATATCAGCCTTTTGAACTATAGAGCTACTAGGGTAGTTTGACATAACATTACCGTTTGTAAACAAACAATCAAGATGTCTGTTATTAACATTACTTATATTATTAACTTGTTTTAACTTTAAAAGATTTATATAAAAATTTTTTTCCTTAATAGAACGACAAAGACAAGTAAATATAAAAATATTAGACAAAGTACCTCTATTCGAGGTGTAATAAACTTTTGTCTGGTTAGTTCCTAATGTCTTAACTAAGAGGCAACGAAACGGCGAAGCCAGTTAACGAATACTTCGGCAACGGAACGGCAGAGCCAGTTCACGAATACCATATAACGTGATTATGTATAATTTCTTTAACCAACCAGTCAAAATTGACACTTTCAGATATTAATTTAATAAATGATCTATTGCTTTGTCATCCTTTACTCAAACTTATTAACTCCAAATAATTGGGATAACATAAAATTACTTACTTATTTTATTCTTGCAAATTTCTGTTAAATTATTTGATAAATATCTCGATATGTTTATATATGTTTAAAAATATTTAATTCGCACTTCGTCAAAAGATAAATAATTAAAACAAGTTCTTTTCATATATAAATAAAACGCGTAAGAGTCAGCCGACAACAACACAAGACTGTAACTGATAATTATTTCTTTTTTATTCTTAATCCAATTCAGAGAAAGCGAACTCTCTCTCTCCGTTGTCTAAAAGGATTTCAGTGCTTTTTATAGTAAAATGATAGTACCCCCAATCCAGGGATATTGTTGTCAGCGCTTTTAGTGATCTTTTTAGTTTATTATATTTAATTATACATTACATGATTATTATATTGAGATAACATATTTAACAATTGATAAATTGACATATATATATATAAATAATAAGAAATTGTGTTGAACATTGTATTTGTTATGACAGATAAATTATTTGTTTGTTTACAAGTTATTTAAAATATAGATAATACATTTTTCATTGATAATTGTAAGATGCGTAATGCAAAGCATTGAGCATATTACGATACAACGGACGGACCAGAGATGGTTATCTTGAAGGAAACACGTGATGCAGAAAAGGAGCCTGCCCCAAAACCGGGGACGGTGGAGGCCTCATGCATCCTGGGTTGTTCTAAGGTAGTCAGACGCAGAACAATGAACACGGTGGCGGACCTTCGCCCAAATCCCAGGCTTCAGGGAAGGCCCCTCGCATAGAGGCGGTTATTATTTTTTCCCTGAAAGAGGACCAAAAATATTCCACCATCGTGAAAAGGATCATGGAGGCAGTGACCTCCAGGCGCTGGGCGTCGTTGTATCTGGCACCCGCAGAACCAAGACGGGAGCGGTACTCCTGGAAGTCAGAGGTACTGGAGCTCAAGCCGGACTGCTGGCCAAGAGCATCAAGGAGGCTTAGGCGGCATGGATGGGCATGAACAGGGTGCCTGTAAGGGTGCTGACCATTCCGGCGCATGCTTTACTTGCAAAGAAACGGGCCCGCTGGTAAAGGACTGCCCTGGCAAGATGAAAAAAGTCTGAAATCCAGGTCCTTTTGTTTTAAATGTTTGTGTGTTTTTCTTATCCCAAACATAGCAAAATCCAACCCATCTATTCACGAGGTGCTGCCTGAGCAACGGATCCCACTCTGTGTGAATAATCAGATTAAAAAAATATATACTTCAAATAATAGATAATTACCTCATGTATTTATAAAAAAAAATTATATTAATCCATACATTGTACATTTTTTGGGAACAGACATCACAGTTAATAAAAAAAAATACTTTTGTAAAAAATTTCTTTTTTATATTTTTAACCTTATAATCCATTAACTTTTTAAAAAATGTATGGTTCAATACAATTTTTTTATGATAAATACTATTAATATATATCTATTTTATTGCACATACTTTTTTTTAATAAAATCATTTCTCTTTATATATTATAAATATATATATATACAAATTTATTCATATATTATACTTATAAATCATAAAACTTGTAATCAGGATATAAATAAGGAAATAGCAGATCATGTGCTTTCAGAATAATCCTACAATTTTTTAAAATTAATCACTATCTACAGATTTCCATCGAAGCGTATTTTATGATAGTAATTAAAAATCACTGGCAGATATCATTATACTTGACCCAACTATGACCCGTCCCCACTGAGCCGTGACCCCACTGTACTTGGTTTTTTTTTGTGTCTGTTACCACTTTTTCTCATCTCTCACCGAACAGATATCTATTAAAAATATTTTTTAAAAATGACCAAATCAATGTAATTTTTTTTTTTAAAGATACATCTGGTATTTTGTATATTTTATTTACAAATCTGACCCTTTACATGCCCACAGAGGAGATTTTTAATGACAACATTTTCACAAAAAATTAACTTTTGAAAGTGATACATTTATATGAAAAAAAAATTTTCAGACTTTATTTTGTTTTTATGGTGAAAATGGACATCAAAATTAATAAAAAAAAAATACGATGCTTGTAAAAAAATATAATATGAATTTATGTTGCTTTTGAAATAATCCTCCCATTTTTTAAAATTAAACACTATCTATAGATTTGCATCAAAGCGATTTTTAACACGCTTATATTTGTTTCACATGTATGTTTGTTGTTGGTAACTTTCCACGCGCTACGTGTTATTATTTTCGCGTATCTCGTCGTCTATGGCCTTGAGACTAGACTGTCGTAACGCATTATACCCAAGTCACGCAAAGCTTACCACACACCGTCAACACTATTCTTGTATACATTTATTTTTGGTTATCATTACCGTACACTCGTGCGTATCATCAACTCTATATTTATATGTATATACAAATTTTTATTTTGACTGACCAATACCGCTCGCATGCCATACGTCTTACGTATATATATTTATATATTCCTATACCTCAGGTATAACGTTCCTCTCGCCCATAAAACAAGGCTATACCTAGTGCATGATACGTTTACGTATTTAAGTGTCTTTACGTGTATATATACAGGGTGATTTTTTTATCATAACCCACTCAATTACTTACAGAATAATAATAATTAAAAATTTTTTTATTATTATTATCTTTAGTTACACATTATTCTTGAATTTTTAACTATGTAATACTTTTTAAGTTCATCCCTTATGCCTTGGAGGGGGGTCAACTTTGTTTTTTTAAATGGTAACACATATTTTTAATTTAATAAAATGTTTGAGTTTTTAATTCAATAATAAATGGCATTTGAATTTTTAATAAAACTTAATTTGTTTATTAGATATAAACATTTAAAGTTTCAAATTTTTGAGTTAATATTTAGGTATAATACACAAGGGATTACAAATACAGGTAGCTAATTGGTTTTTTATGACATCGATATTAGCAGGTACACAGCATTGTTATTATCAATGATAGTAAGGTACATTGTTGTGAGTTTATAAATACACTAACTGACAACACAAAAATTAAATCTATTGATAGTCATAATTGATAATAAACAATCCGTGACTGTGATATAAATATCATAAAAAAACAATTAACTACCTGTATTTGTAATCCCTTGTGTATTATACCTATATATTAACTCAAAAATTTGAAACTTTAAATGTTTATATCTAATAAATGAATAAAGTTATATTAAAAATTCAAATGCCATTTACTATTGAATTAAAAACTCAAACATTTTATTAAATTAAAAATATGTGTTACCATTAAAAAAAACAAAGTTGACCCCCCTCCAAGGCATAAGGGATGAACTTAAAAAGTATTACATAGTTAAAAATTCAAGAATAATGTGTAACTAAAGATAATAATAAAAAAAAAATTTTTAATTATTATTATTCTGTAAGTAATTGAGTGGGTTATGATAAAAAAATCACCCTGTATATATATATTCGAATTACTATTAAAATTTATATATTAACATGCTTTATTCTCATTAATAGATATAAAGTGTACTCATTTCAATTACGGGGGATGATTCCCGTACCGTCATTTTTCGTCACTACATC
Organism: Daktulosphaira vitifoliae; assembly: GCF_025091365.1. Classification (NCBI taxonomy): domain Eukaryota; kingdom Metazoa; phylum Arthropoda; class Insecta; order Hemiptera; family Phylloxeridae; genus Daktulosphaira; species Daktulosphaira vitifoliae. The sequence continues at coordinate 44,800,285 of NW_026099573.1, forward strand.
AATGTTCCGGGAGTGGGTAATTTACGCGCCTGCTGCTTTCCTTAGATATGGTAGCCTTTTCTAAGACTCCCTCCCCGGAATCGATCCCTGATTTCCCCTTACCCATTACAACCGTGATATTGATAACTACTATCATAACATGAAACTAAAAAGTAAAAAATAAATATAGTTTAAAGAAACTGAAAAAACACGCTTTTAAAGCACATCGAAATAAAAAGTTAAAATTAATTTTTAAAATGAGCTTAAAACAATAATGAACGAAAAATACTAGTATTATTGTGATAAAAGCGTGGGTGCTTTGTGCCATATTTTTCGTATATTTAGCGACCGACGCTTTTATCACAATAATACTAGTATTTTTCGTTCATAATTGTTTTAGGCTTATTTTAAAAATTATTTTTAACTTTTTAGCTCGATGTGCTTTAATATCGTGTTTTTTTTAACTATATTTATTATGTTAGTAATTTTAATCACAGTTAGATTAAATCTATACTGGTCCCAACTACGCCACGTCCGTATTGTACCACGACTCCACTATGCTGGGATTTTTGAAGTTATTTTTTTAACATGACTTTATGGACATTATTAAACAATACATAACATAATTAAATGCATTGCGTTGTAATAAAAACTTGTAATTTGAAACACCATTTTTTATATTTTCAATAATTATGGAGAAAAATTTTGTACTATAAAAATTTTAATCAATTTGTATTCCTCATTATTATATGTTTTGTTTCATTATAGAAATGTCGGGTGTATCAGGTAAGTACACTTTAATTAAGAATAATTCAATTACGTTTATTAGTTTGGTAACATTCTTTTCATAAAATACCACTGAAAACAATATATCATGTTGATTTTAGTGGCTCTTAAAATACAAATTTTTGAAATTTGAATTTTCACCTCCGTACATTGTTGTATTACATATAAAAATAAACTGTAATTTAACAAATTTAACACTTATACCAAAATATTAACATGTGCCAATAGAATATTATAATTCAGTAAACTCATTATTTAAAACAGAAAATAGCTGAATTTGTCTGTTTAATTTTTGTTATGTTTAATATTATTAGTTACGGTTGTTTAACCTACAAAGATAATAATAATGTTATATTTATTTTAAAAATTAATTTTTGTCATAAAATCTATATAATTACTATTTAGAGCAAAAACTATGCGGAACTTTCAAAAATTTGATAATACTAATTTTTTTGTTTTTAAACTTTTACCAGATGGCACAGCAAACGCTGGAGTAGCCATAATAGTTAGAGCCTCACTACTATTCTATCCACTCCCACAATACAAAACAGATCTTATACAAGCTTCTGGTATTTCTATAACTCTAAACAACATCCCAATGGATGCAGTATATTGTCCCCCGCGTCATGTCATCACTCTAGCTCAATTTAATAACTTTTTCCTTACACTTGGACAAAAATTCATAATAGGAGGCGGCATCAATACAAAAAACACACACTGGGGCTTTCGTACGAAAAATCCTCGGGAAAACACTCAATCTCTTTACTCAAACAAAAAACTACAAAATTCATACTCCTTTCTCATCTACTACCTCACCTAGGAAAAGACCCGATATTCTTGATTTTATTGTGTCTAAAATACCTAATAGTCGACATATCCTAACATCTAATTTTAACGCTCTGTGCTATAAACACTCATCCGTCTCTCTAACGATTGATACTGTTCCCTTAAATAAACCAAAACAACCCAGTCTTATCCAAGGTCGAATAGACTGGACCAAATTCAGATATACCCTTGAAAACCAAACCAATCTGAAACTTTGTTAAAAAAAAAATATTTTAAAACGTACACTCTCTGCCTTTGAATCCAACCTCCCAAACACACAATTTGGTTTTCGTCACAACCATTACACTATTCTCCGAGTACACCATTATGTCAACTAAATTTCCTACACACTAGAAAAAAAAGAAAGTATACACGAGCGCATTTTTGAACATGACACAGGTCTTTGACAAAGTGGGGCTCGATGAACTTAATCCATGAAATTGAATTCGTCAGTTTTTGAATACTATTTTTGAATAAGTAAAATGTATATTTAAAAAATAAATGTTAAAATCTATCCAAAACGTCTCTTCTTAAACAACCACTCCCGTCAATTATGTTTCCTTCACACATCACAACACCTCAATTTCAAAAATAAACTTCTTATATACAAACTACTGCTCAAACCAATTTGGCCATACGAAATCCAGCTTTGGGGATCCACCAAATCATCCAATTTTATCAATCAATATAATACAAATCTTCTCAAACAAATGCTTCATTTTACGTCTCAAATGATACCCTCTATAATGATCTTTACATCTCAACAGTCCAAAAATCTACCAAAAAATTCTACACGCCTTTTCACTTCAAAAAATTAACGCATCAAAACCCTCTGGTCTCTGACCTATCTATCCACTCTATCCCTGGTGACCCCAGAAGGCGCCAAAAGCGAACGTGGTTTCACGACATTTACCAGAACTGGTTGACTTCTATCAATGCCCGAAATGGGCACTACTGCTAATTAATTTGTCGTGGTACTATTGGCCCGTACTAAAATTATTTCATTAATTACGCAGACCAAGGGTAACTTTTATGTATTTTTAGACACGTTCAGTTTAAAGATACTGTTAGAACATTTTGACACAGCTAAGAAATAATTAGGGTCCGTCTTAGATATTTACACAATTAGGTTACCGTAGAGCTTTTATGGAACGTAGGAGGGGTTCTAGCACCATTTATGTACAAATATTGCTACCCAGGATAGATAAAAATCACATGGTGAATAAATCTCTTTTCAACTTCTAATTGAAGTTAAAATGAAATATTAAGTACATATACAATGAAATTACCATGTACATTTTAAAAATTCAATCCAAAAGAATACTAGAATACATTAACTTATATTTTTATGACATTATAATTTATAACCACCTAACAATATATTATTTATATTTCCTCTCTTCAAAAAATAAATTTATATAATAATTCTTATTATTTTATTAAATTTCTGGGGGGTATCTATGCTAAAAATTTCACTCTATTTTCATTTTTTATAAGTTTTCCTGTTTTCATATTCAGTCTGCTCTAATAGATATCTATTATTTACTTATATGATTTTGTCCGATAACACTTAATTTGCTAAAATAATACTATTTGAAGAAATCTCTCCTAAGACACAATGCAAAAATAGATTGCTATAATAATTAATACTTCAAATAAATGTTAAAGGTCAATGCGACAATTGTAAATATAGCACGATTCCAGTAGAAGCATTGTATGATTGTAAACATAAGTATTGTATAAATTGTTTAATGAAACTAAGACAAAACGCTTATACATGTGAAATTAATCAGTGTGAAATAGAAGACTGTAATTCGAAATTACCCAAAGGTATCTAATATATATTTTACTTATTAATAAATAAATACAATATTCTAAACTATTTATTATAACAAAATCTTAAATTAAAATTTAGAAGAAGTGTTGGGAATATTACATTGCCAATATTATGAATCTGATAAAAATAATATTTTGTTTTATCTTATCTAGATTACTTTATAAATGGTTATGTAAACATCATCTTGCAATGATATTTCTTTATCTAGTAAAGAAATATCCAAATTAGTTTGTGATAACTCTGTTAAAAATTTATCTTTCTTACTTCGATATAAATTGAACTTAATAAACAAATTCTTCTCTGATATCTTTTTACGTTAGTTAAAAAAAACTCCAAAAATACTAAAAAATACTACCTATGATGAATTCTTCAACAAATTCAACAAACTGTTATCTTATCTTTATTCTACTTTATTACTTTTTGGTGATTTCAAACTTTCTAAATCAAATAACTTTATTTTTAATATAAACTTAAAAACTTTCTCTACTCAAACTACTTTCATCTTCGGCCGCCCTTATCCTAAACTTCCACTTGACATGATCTCCCACATCATCTCTGTTCACATCAGCTGTCCTCATATCGCATTTAATAGCGATATTCTTTTTTAATATTCCTCTACCGCTTCTTCCATCAACATTCATTTCTATAACTGTTCTTACAACTTCCGATTCTTTTCTCCTCATAACATGACCAAACCATATTAGTCTATTTTCTCTCCTCTTATCCACGATTGACGCTACACCTATACTCTGACACGACCCGTAATAGCGCACTATTCATTTACCGTGAATCAGCACGTTATCCGGTCGTGATTATCAGCTGTCCACCGTCGCACTCATTAGTGTTGACGATAACACAAGTTTGTCTTATCCGGCGGTCGGTAGATAGGACAGGTCAGGGGGTTTAGCACCGCGAGACACGTCGGCGACTATGTAAACCAGTTCACCTGTGACTTATATCCGCCATACGTGTCGTCGAGTTATATCCGCACCTTACGGTTTACCCGTCACTTGTATATTGTATATTGTAAATTATAATATTTTTATAACTTAAACAAAATAAATTGACTCCACAGTCAGAACATAACGGTGTTACATTTGTTATTAATATTAATAACCTTTTTTTAAAAATACCGTGTCAACTCCCTCTTATATGCTCGTTCCTTATTCTATTTTTTCTAGTCACTCCACTCATCCATCCAAGCATTCTCATCTCTGCTCTACTTTCTTATCAACCACCCAACACTCTGAACCATGCACTATAGCAGGCCTTAATACAGTCTTGTAGAATTTACCTTTCAGCCTCATTGGAATTCTTTTATCGCATTTGACGCCAGACGCTTCTCTCCACTTCAACCACTCGCACTTAATCCTATGTCTTACATCCTCATCAAACCCAACCTAAATACTTAAAACTCTCCACCTCTCCAATCACGTCCTCGCCTATTGTCAATGACCTCCTCATTTCACCTACTTCATGTTCTCATTTGTCAAACTCGTACTCTATATACTCTGTTTTACTTCTACTTATTCATCTGGTCCTACTGCTTTATTCTTTTTTATTGTAGCATCAATGAAAAAGATACTTCCTAAATCAAATAACTTTATTTTTTATATAAACTTAAAACCTTTTTCCATTTAAAATTCCTCCATTTATTTTCCTTTCTAATAAGATTTTAAATATTTAAATGTACCTTCAACTGCCGTATGCCAACACCGCTTTATATTTTCCATACTTCTACTGATACTTCATCTGGTCCTACTGCATTATTCTTATTCATGGATGCTGCAGCTTCCCATATCTCTTTCTCACTAATTAAATCTATCAGTCCCTCATTACATGAGATATCCTCAAATGTCTCTTTTGAGTACTTCTCATTCAATAATTTTTCAAAATACTCTTTCCACCTTTTTCTCACATCATCATCACTTGAGAGTACGTTATTATCAACACTTTTTATAAACAATATATAATGATAATCTTTAGACCTTTTCTCTCTTATTTCTGCAAGTATATAGATTTCTTTCTCACCTTCCTTTGTTCCTAGCTTATCATACAATTCATCATACCTCTTAAACTTCGCCTTACTTACTGCACATTTGGCTTCTTTGCACAAGCGTTTATACTCCATCCAGTCTTCTCTCCTTTTGATCCTCTGCCATACTTTAAATTGCTTTTTCTTACTTTCTATGATTTTTTTAACGTCTTCATCCCACCACCAGGTTTCCTTGTTCCCTGGCACTCTACTATTACTCTCACCAAAAATCTACTTTGCATTATTCATTACACAACTAGCATCTTTTCCACACATCATTCATGTCTCCCTCGACATTCCACACTGACCTCTCTTTTACCGTCTTTACAAACTCTTTTTTCATTTTCCTCTTTCAATTTCGACCACCGGATCTTCGATTTTTCCCCTGTGTTTCTTCTATTTATATTTATTCTTTTTCCGGTACACCACAACTATTACCATTGTAATATCAGTCTATGTTGTGTAATTACACTTTCACCTGGTATAACTTTACAATCTTTTACTCTCCCTCTCTTCCACATAAAAATATCTATTCCTCCCACTCTTATATGTTATATAATGTTCTTTCCTCTTATTAAAATAAGTATTAACCACAGCAAGATCATTATGCCAAATTCAGTATTCTTTCTCCAGCCTCATTCATTCCACTAAAACCCTCCATGTACTCTTTCATATCCTGTCCTCTCATTACCTACATGTCCATTCATATCTCCGTCTATCATCGCATCCTCATTGCCAGGTACCCCTTGCATCACCTCATCCATTTCTCTCCAAAACACTTCCTTGTCTATTTCATCACATCCCACTTGTGGTGCATAGGCACTTATTACATTCAGCACTTTTTCTTCGGATATGAATTTTACGACCATAATTCTGTCATTTTTACTAGCTACTTCTAATACTTTACGTTTCTTCTCCTCATCCTATATTATCCCTACACCATTCTTTGTACTACACTTACCTGAGTATATTATTTTATAACCCTCGCATATTTCCCTTGATTACTCTCCTTTCCACTTAGTTTCCTGCACACACAAATGTTAACTTTTCTCCTCTTCAATACTTCTACTAATTCTCTATCTCTAATGGCTGGTATCAAACAATTTACTCCATCTTTAACTACTTTCGATTGTTCATTCGTACATCCGAGATGGAACAATCCGCCTAAGTTTTGTTCAGGATTCCTCATACTTTTTTGACAAAGATTTTTACGTCGGCTGTTAACTTAACACAACCTCATTAGTCGCCTCTTACGTCTGGCACAGGGGCCGTGGAAGTATTCTTATGCCCTATCCACAGGGAAAGTTTTTATTACTAAATTAATTACGTTTATTTAAAATAATTAATTTTATTTTTAATAAAATAAAATATGGTTAGCAAAAATGTATTTAAATTGACATTTAAAAATATGCTGTACATTAATAATACTTATTCATAGATTATTGCACATAAAATACTTCTACTGATTCTCAAAATAAATAAAATGTAGTAGAAAAATACCGAACCTATATGATAAAAAATATGTTCATCGTTAATATAATATTATATTTTTCACAAATTTACGTAATAATTCAACTTAAGCATTGACAAAAAAACCTAAATTGAATTATTTAAAATGTATTAAAAATGTATTTATAGCTTCGATGCGAAGCTGAGAAGATATTAATTTTATCATGATGTGTTTTTTTTTTTTGTGTCTGTTACTACTTTTTCTCAGTTCTAACTGGACCGATTTCTTTCAACAATACGTCAAAAAATCACAAATTGTATCTAGTTGAAGACATTACCCTTAAAAATTGAAAAAATTTCCCTCGTTCCCCGCAAATGGGGGAAATATCCAAAAAAATTTCAATTTTAGGTTTTCTTATTCTATTACCTATAACTACCATGATATTTCAGAACATCCTACATTGCGTATTCTTTTTTTGAAAATTGAATAAATCAAGCGAGTTCTCGAATATTAGTTATTCTTGAATTGTGTAAAAAGAGGTTTTTTGAATTACAACAGTTTAGATCTAGGGGTGCGATATAATATATAATTAAAAGAATTTCTAATCTGGGTATAATTAAAGAAATAGAAGTTGATGTTGCTTTTGTAATTATCTATCAATTTCTTAGAATCACTATATAGAATACACTATCTACAGATTTGCATCAAAGCGTTTCTTATTATAGTGATTTTAATCACTGTCAGATTAAATCTATACTGGACTATGCAACGTCCCCACTATGCCGCGACCCCACTGTGCTGGGTTTTTTTTATTGAGTTTTATTTCATTTAAAATTTAAAAGCGTGTTATAAAAATTGTTTTTCTTTTCTCTTTTTTCAAAAAAATGTTTATCATATTACATGTAATAATTTTGGCATTTTATTAAGAGCTCTCAATCAATTATAAATTTATGTAATATGTTTGTTATTAAAATTAATTATTTATCATGAATATATTGTAAAATTATTCATTGCTTAAAGTTAATACTGCATATACATTTAAAAGGAAAATGCCTAAAATGTAATCAAATGAAGACACTAGATACCTTGTTTCTTTGCCGACATAAACATTGCGAAGACTGTATAAAATATTTCATAAAATCAAAAATTTCTAAATGTCCAATAAAAGGATGTAACGCAGAAGTACTCACAGGTAATATTCTATTTTAATTCTATTGATTTATAATTATTAGAATATTCTCAATTTAGTATTATAACAAAATATCAAATTAAATTTTAGTAGCAGTATTGAGAATATCTAGATTTTTATTAATTTATTTAATTTGATTATTCTGACATTCATAAATTAATTAATTTTCAATAACAAAATTGAAAATGTAATTTATCAAATGTCTCTTCTTTTTAATATAGATATTGAAATGACTTTAAAAGTTGCGAAAATTCTACATCGTTCCCCGTAAATGGGGGAAACCTCCAAAAAAATTATAAATTTAAATAAAATATTATAAAATAAAATAAATTTATGCTAATTTTCGAAATTTTTTCAATTTTTTTTACTCAAACTGCCGTAACTTTATCAAAAATAAACATATCAATATGAAAATGTTCCGGAAGGTCTGACACTTTTATATATATCTTAAATTAAGCTAATGTAATGTACTTTAATTAAAAAAAAATAAAAATTGACCTCTGGACTTTTCTTCGTGGTGAAAATGGCTACCAAATGCTATTTTTGTGTGAAAATTCTCGATTTTATTTTTTACATTTTTAACTTTATAATGCTATAACTTATTGAAAAGTGTATAGATCAACACAATTTTTTTATAATAAATAATATTTCTTAATAATCCCTTTTTCATTCGACATACTTTATCTTAATCAGGATATTAATAAGGAACTAGCAGATCATGTAGCATTTGGAATAATCCATCAATTTTTTAAAATTAAACACTATCTAAAAATTTGCATCGAAGCGTTTTTTTTTTATAGTGATTTTAATCACTATCAGTAATCATTATACTTGATCCAACTATGCCACATCACCACTGTGCTGCGACCCCACTATGCTGGGTATTTTTTTGTTTTCAATTATTTCTGAGTTAAATTCTGTAACATTTAAAACTGATCAAATTCTATATTTCGATACCTTTTAATTTATTTTATTATCTCGTCCGGATACATTTTTACTGAAATATTTGTATCTAATCTAGATAATATTTTATTTATATTACCTCAATACTGCTGAACACAAACATTTAGTAAAATTAATTGAATATATTTACAACGAAATTCTCATATATTGGTTCTCCTTTTATAGGTTTTGTTATTGAATATTAAGTTAATATTATTTAAGAATACATAATAAAATTCTTAAATATTAACCACCTTACACACATTTACATTAGTTTTATTGTTTAGTAATTGTCAAAATTTTTTTTTATTTCATTATAGGAATGAAATTACGTAAGTATAAATTGTTTAATATATTTTCAAATTGATTGTTCACCTAAATTTATTAGTTTATTAGTTTTTTACTAATACATTTTAAATCCTTTGACGTATCGTCGAAATATTTTTAATTTGAGTTGATTAATTTATATTTTATTTACAGAGGAATGTAATTACTGTTGTAAGGATGTATTAAAAATAAACTGTTTTGATAAATGTTATCATCCATTTTGCAATGAATGTAGTGCAAAATTTGAAAAGAATAAGATACGTTGTCGGATTTGTGAAAAGAAAAAGTTTGAGGCAAAGATGAAAGAAATAGATGAAGAAATAAAAACAAGAATTCATAATGAATGAATGAACCTATGGATGAATGAAAAATTTACAGAAAAGGGGAACAGTATATGATAATAAAAGATTATTATATTAAATATAGACTACAACCACAACACCTCATTAAAACAAAGTTTAAAAAAAGAATGTCCTTAAATCCTTCAAAAAAATATAAAGTTTTGTAATTAAAATATTATTTAAGTGTATGAACTGCTAATTGCAAAATAAATGTACATTTTCATTTAAGTTAAGTATAATTTAAGTACAATTCATAATATATTGTAACCTATATTCATAGCAGATGAAATTTTTAGATCAATAAATAAAATTAGTAAATAAAAATATATATTACAAAATTGTTTTTCTTATGTGCAATTCAGGTAACTCTGGGGCATTCCTATCCTTTTCTTAATATCATAGACATCCTTGATCGCAATAAAAAATTTCGTTATTATAGTACTCTTGATCTAGTAAATTGTTATTATCAAGTCTCTATGTTACCTGAGCATCGTGAAAACCCCTCTTTTTCGACAGACATAAGTCATTTTGAAATTCTTTGTATGCTTTTGGTTTGAAAGGTGCCCCAGCACTTTTCAACATCCAAGGAATAAAGTTTTAACTGGCATAAATAAGTTAAAAGCTTTTGTTTACTTAGACGATATAATAATATAAACCAAAAATCTAGATTATCATTTTCAGAAAATCACAGAAATCTTTAATAGGTTGATGCAATATATTTTGGCAATTTAAATATGTACGACGAATAATTCAAATTATAAAAATAATTTTCATATAAAGGTATAAAGTTACAAATTCGAAGATGAAAATCTACAAGTTTATAATTTTTGTTTTACCTACTTATTTTTTTTTATTGCACAAGATAATGTGTAATTGAATCTTTTTATGACACAGCTGTGTCAACAGGTCATTATTTTTGCCACTGGCCGCTATATATGGCGACAAAAGTCAATAAATATAATTAAAATCGAATTGTTTATCGGTATGTATGTAAGTGCCCCTAGAACGGTATTTGCTCTTCATCTGATTTCTTTTATTGACCGTATTAAAGGGCACATGATTGTTGTTTCTTGTACGGATAAATATTTTATTTTATTTTTGTTGCCTTTTTCTGTAGACATGGTTTTTGATGCTCTATTTTATTCTATATTTCACTTAATTTTCAATTTTAACAATTAAATTAAATTTCCATATTAACTTTATCTGTAATATTTATTTTATTGCATGAGTAAATCGTGTGTATTTTATCCCTGTTCCTTAATCTAAACACGTGCTACGGTATGTTATACACATCAACAACTCACAACTTCAATTATCACATCTGTGGTTAATAAACCGCGAGGTATTATTATCAATTATACATATAACGACACATTAATTTTAATTAAACTATTAATTAACTTAAAATTAAATTCCACCTATGGTCCTGTAATCATATCTTATAGGTGTGACACCTCGCCTATGTGGTAGTTACCCTTACTACTATATCTAGTCTTTATACAAGTGGCAAAGCACGTTGTTGTTGCAGACCAATAAAAATCCCACTTGCAAATGTTATGTAAAATTAAATTTTCTATAGGTTAATAGACTACTTGTCAAACTCGTACTCTATATACTCTGTTTTACTTCTACTTATTCTTAAACCCTTTTCTTCAAGAGCTGATCTCCACACCTCTAGCCATTGATTAATTTCCTCTCTATTTTCTCCTATTAACGACACCTCTTCTTGTATTTCTCTAGTAATTTCATCCATCATTATAGAGAATAAGTAAGGACTTAAAGCAAAATCTTGGTTCACTCCAACTCTTACCCGAAAACCTTCTCATACTCTTCCTACGCTTTTTACCCTGGTACAAGTGCCATCGTACATCCAAATCTATAAATACCATACACAGCTTTTTCTTCTTTTCCCTAAACTTTTCTATAAGTTGCCTAACACAAAATACTGGCTTCATTGTTGACTTACCAGGCATAAATCCAAACTGATTTTTAGGTACCGATGTCTCATTTCTTATTCTGTTATCTATTACCTTTTACCAAATTTTCATACTATGACTCATAAGCTTTATGCCTCTATAATTTCCACACTCCTGTATGTCACCTATACCTTTAAATACCGGCACCACAATACTATTCCACCATTCATTTGGTATTTTCCCTTCTAATAAGATTTTATTTAAAATTTCCATTCAACCACCTTATGCCAACACCGCTTTATATTTTCTATACTTCTACTGGCACTTCAATTTCCCTTGATTTCTCTCCTTTCCACTTAGTTTCCTGCACACAACAAATGTTAACTTTTCTCGTCTTCAATACTTCTACTAATTCTCTACTTCTACCAGTTAATGTTCCAACATTCCAAGTATCTATTCTTACTTTGTATTTATCTTTTTCCCTTATACACGAGTCCAGCCTAGAGTTAAGTGGTGATGTCCCTACACTGTTAACACTACAAGCGTTGGGTAGACCTGTACACATGACTGGTGAAATAGCTACCGCATAAGTTGTCAGGCTGGTATCAAACACTTATTCCTTAGGCCTTCTCCGTTTTTAACTACTTTCTATTGTCCCCGCGTACATCCGAGATGGGACAATCTGCCTAAGTTTTGTTCAGGATTCCTTTTACTTTTTTGACAAAGATTTTTACGCCGGCTGTCGACCTGACACAACCTCATTAATCGCCTCTTACGACTGGCTGAGGGGCCGTGAAAGTATTCTTATCCTCTATCCACAGGAAATATGTTGAAACCTTTCTATTTTTATAAATGACTGTTTGTTCGACCCACCGTTCGCTATCGGGTGGTTCCCAACATCCGATATGAACGAACGTTTTCTGTTGTTCTAAACAGTCGTTCAATGTTTCATAAGTTCCGAACGTGTTCATAAACAACGTTTCCCATATAAGCCTACATAAAATAAAATCTGAACGTATACGTTTGTCAACGGACGATTCAAAAGTAAACCCCCTGATCGGATCAAAAGTCGTCGGTTAAATCGAATACAGATAACGGGCGTGTACGGGCCAACCAGTCTGTATCCACAATCTGCCTGTACACACTACCACTCTGTACCTCCAACCACTTGGCTAATTTTTCTTTTCCAATCGTCGCTTTCGTTACTACACAGTATATTGTATACCATTCGTCTACCTTACATTTTTTTTTTTTAGCTTCGACCCGAAGAAGTTATTGATTTTACCGATTTTAACCTGTATTTGAGCCCGAGTTTTCAAATGATTTTTTTTTTTTGACACATTTCCTCCACCAATAGTACATGAATTACATTTAATTGTATATAAAACTATAAATTGCATACCATCGAATTGAAAACAAAAATAAATTCCATTTAATAAAACACGGCCGCACATATATTATAAAATTAAATAATACAAAAAAATACTGATAATAATAATATCTTCTTAACGAACAATAATAACGATTTGAGCTTCTAAGAACATGGAACGTTTCTAACAAAAACGTAAATTTGCGATTTTTTCTTTTTCGTATAAACCGTTTTTGAGTAGTGTACACGTTGGGTACTGATGTTGCGGCGGCAATAAGTACGAGAAACAAAACAAAAAAAAATTACAAAAATATAAAATAGTTTAAATGATCGGTTTGTGGAGGGTCATTTGTATTATTGGAGGGGGTCATAATACGAATAAAAAATCACGTTTAGGTGACCACCAGTTGGTCGGGCCTGAAAAAAGGAATGTCGCCGGTCGCGGGGCAAAAGCCGTGTACGTATGATTTTTCGTAATCGGCTATGCGATCGGCTTCTACGTAACAACAGAAATTCGCCACTACTCCGTTCTTGCACACCACCCCTTCCTCTAGAGGTCGTGCGTCTCTGGCGGAATAGCGGTACACCTCGACGGTCTTGTCGAGAATACGTCGTCTGGTTTTCCGTTCAAACGGTTGGTCGGCAGCGCTGAGCGCGAAACTCTTTGCGCACAACATGGCGCTGTACACGAACCCGTGACAAGCGGTCGGCGATCTTATCACGTGATCGTCGAATTCCACGGCACCGCGAGATACTCTGCGGATGTTCCTCTGGACAGTCACTACGCCGGGGTCGAGAATCGTGCCTCCAAACTGCCACAACAGCACTAGCTCGACCATAAATTTGGCCATGTCCGGTCGCCGCACGTTTTCTTCTCGGAACGGCGAACACTCCAAGCACTCCTCCAAGCTCACATTGTGCACGTTCAATCGGTTTCCATAACCGGCCGACAGTATTTCCAGGCTTTCCGACAAACTCACCTAACCGAATGAGAAAAAAAAACATTAAAGGCGTTCTTATTATTACATTATTTACGAAAAAAATACATTATTTATACATATAAATATTATATAATAAATAATATAATATACTATATATGATATACAATGCAATGTATATATGGTTGTTATTTATATCGAATCTGTGTGTAAACTAAAATGAACTTAAACTCAAAAAAATGTATAAAACGACGATTGGTCCGGTAAAAAATTGATGGACATTCTTTTTAGCACGCATTTGACGAAAAAGAATAATTTTTATTATTAAATTTCAATTCGTCGTGTGTGACTAAGAAGGATAAAAATTTTAATAAAGCGATATCGAAATACCAAAAGTGATAGGCGAGGTTTTCCGAAATGTTAAACGGAAATATCAATCTTCTCTACATTCGTAAAGTTTTGATAAACAATTGACATTGAAATTAAAGTCGCTTGTTATTGTACGCGACATTTCCGTTTGAAATTATATTTTAATTTAACGCGAAGAAAAAAAATATAAATCCGATTCGAGTAAAATTGAATTTACAGTACGATTGTTTAAACGTAGCCCGCATCATTCCTTCAGGTGATTCTTACATCGGTTTGACTATCCGACGGGGTAGCAGCGGAATAAATCGCCCCGGCGGTCGTAACACCCCAAAAAAAGTATCGATATTAAAATGTATTTTATATTATTTAAGTAAAATTAAAACTATATTAAAAATATTATTAATTTAAAAAGCTAAACACATAATGACACATAGCGTTGATAATGGTAACATTGTTTCCGAAATACGTATCCGCGACTTTTCATTAATTTTTTGTGGCTTTGAGTTTAATATTTTTTAGTTTTTTAAATTAATAATATTTTTATTATAGTTTTAATTTTACTTAATTAATTAACCACAAGTAATCAATTTTTATTTTATATTATTTATTATATTTTCTATTTTCTATTATGTTACACTGACCGATCTCCGTTGAGGATGCCTGTGTACGACTCGGACTCCGTACACCAAGAACACGTTGACCCGGCCGTTACTGCCGACGGCTGCCAGAGCCGATTCCAAAGAGCACGGCAACAGCCATGGCACGAACGTCGTGTTCATTATCACGTAGTGCACGTCGTCGGCCGTCGCGTCCAGAGCCGCCAGTCTCGAAACCCGCCTGTCGGGATCCACGTAGCCCATCCTCTCCAAAGAGAACAGCTCCTTGGAGATTACCGCGCAAAAATCTCGGGTGGACGCGTTCACCACTCGGACGGGCGCCGGATTTCTCAACAGTCTCACGGTCTCGAGTGCGTTTCGACGCGAAGCGTACCCGCCCACCAGGTAGGCGGCCAGCACGAGCGACCCGAACAAAATCGCCGTGCACGCCACGTACTGATACGCGACGTCTGCGTTTCTCGACGTTCGCACGCGTTCTCCGCCGCCGAAGTCACTCTCCGCACCGGCCGTTTGGACCGCGTCGTTGATTTTCTTGCGATGATCGCAAACGTCGTTCATTAACGAAACAACAGTTCACCGTCGCTGGCCCTCACTCGAGGCGACTCGAAAGACACACGTGCCCGTCGGACATTTTGCTTCGATTTCACAACGGTGTCGTCGTCAACGACAATGGTGGTGCCGATGGTAATTTCTCCGGGAAACCTACCGACTCGTATTCTAAAAACAAAAACGTCGTATTGAAAAAATAATTTTTCAAAATAGAACACACCGAATCAACACTGTCGGTGAATTGAATACGCGCTCTACATACATACTGTACATTCGCGCTATTCGTACACACTGTACCTGACAGACGGTCGAACGTTTAGTTGTGTGTTGCGCGTTAAAATCGTCAACGCGTAAATCAGCCGCGTGTGAAAACAAAACTACAAATAACGCAATGCGTGTTGATATATACTCGTTGAACGTGTACGCCATTTCCATAGAGAAACACTAGATATACGTGTCGCGTATAAACACATGGTTGTTTTTCAACAACTACTCGCCGTTGTTAGACCGTTACAAATTACCGAACGTCGTTATTATCGCGAGCGTATCGGTTTTATTACCGGCAAGTTTTTATCACATCGAACAGCGGTTATACGACGTACGATCTTTTAACGTGCGAACAGAGCGCGACGACGACAAACGGGGAAAGAAATACGAAAAATAACAGCCGTTATCAGCACAATGTGTTGCTGGACGATTGAATACTTTCAACGTTCTGAAACACCGAACAGATAACGTTTAAAAATTGAACGCGTAGAAAAATATAAGTGTTAAAAATCGCCAGACTTTTGAGCGACCGTGCAAAACATCTCGATATCAGCAGTCCCGCGACCTTTAATACATCGAACGAGAGGCGCGTAAGACTCCAGCAAAACGGACGCTATAAGATCTGCGGCAGTGCGGTCCCTGCGCCAGAGCGTTTGTGGCGAGCGATCCGCATTTCCGTTTCGACGCAGCACAAATCGATCAATTGACGGAAAATTCCCCCGGTACCTTTCGAATGCATAGAAAACTCGGTAAGCGTACACGGCGTGCCTAAATGCAATCGATTAAAAATGTAAAAAACAAAAATACTTGATATTTTTTTGACACGTTTACGACCACCGGTCGGCATTGAAAAAATTGTCGAGAAACAAATGGTAAAATCCAAAACGTAGCGGTTGCGTGGCGCACACAACAGTTGTCGCGTCTAGTAAACACCAGTTGAAAAACACTTGCCCAACGACACTCACCGTATCCGTTTGGTTGGACGGCCCATTAGAAAATTACTGGCGTCGACCTAGTGGCGCGCCGACCGACACGGCCCACGCGATACGAGCAACGCCAGCGTGTTACCGTCAAACCCGAACTGTACGGTCAGCGACAGGAACAGCGCAGCTAAACGCCGGAGCTTAGGCGGAGACTCGACGATCCAACGCGTCGCACCACGCCCCGAAAAAATAACGAATTTCAATTTCTAAATACCAGTGCGCATAATTCGCTCTCTCATCGTTAACATTCGTCATGGCTCAGACGCGACGCTGATAAGGTATTAGTTTTGCCGTTATGTATATAATACAAATACATTGATATATAATACACATATATATATAATAATATATATGTATTACAGAAAAACTCTTTACATTCTTCTTATTCCTCGCCTTAATCCCGACTACTTGGGGTCGGCCACTCTTACCCTAAACTTACACTTGACACCATCTTCCACATCGTTTACGCTCACATCGGCCGTCCTCATATCGCATTCGATTACATCTCTTATTTTGGACTTCCTCTCTACCACCTCTTCTTCCTCAAACATTCATTTCTGTAATCACGTTCTTACAGTATTCTCATGTATTACGGCAAAACAATTACATAAATATGTGTAACTTTCGCATGACTAACTCTACTGGACCGATATTTTTCAGCAATGCGAAATAGAAAAATATTGATATTACGATTCTTTATAAATTTTTTAAAAAGTTATTCTTCTCTTGTGTCTCGTACAAGAGGATATCGGGGGGAACACGTATATTTCTAAAGTCAATAAAACGTTTGACGTATTTTTCGTAGTATAGAGCATATGGTGTTTTTTTAATGTGTAACATAATTTTATCGTCCGTTTGCAATACATAAATCTTTATTTGTCGAATTTTTTAGTCAAAACACATGTGTAAAATACGAGCAATTATTTACACTATTAACCGGTAGCCAAATGTTTTTTACGATGCCGCTAATCACATGCATAACTATTATTGTCAATAATGAATTTATTGGCGGGTACACTTAAAGTGTAATATTCAATAGGATACGGCGCAATAGCGAGTTAACATTTATAAACAAATAAATCGGCAAAACAAAAAAAGTACGGTATCGATAAGATCAACAACCCAAACGAATAGTACAAGAAATGAACTCGAAATATACTGCACGGCTAATATCGGGAAAACGAGATTGAACAGAAAGTTATAAAAAAAAAAAAAAAAGTTTAAATTATTTTTACCCTGTGATCGAGTAGGATACGCGATAAATAAAATCCCTTATTATATGTATAAAGAGTGATAAATATATAAAAAGGGTGATAAATATATATAAAGGTTGATAAATAAATACATATGGTGATAAATATATTTATATACTTTTTTTTTTTATTATTTTCCTATGCCTACCGACAAGGAGGAGTTTAAAAACGCACATTATTTGCATGCGGATTTAACGTTTTTTATTAATGTTATCCGAAAAACCTGCATTCTTAATATATGTTTCCGATTTTAAAGATCATGTAAAACGATTGATTTCGAAAAAAGTCAATTTGACCTCTGTGAACTCTTTGTATACGCGAATGTCGGAGTGGAAGAAAAATAATTAAATTCCAAGGTTTTTGTTTGAAAATCGCGGAACCCGGAAAAATTATTCCGACTGTCGTACACGACGATTATTGAAAGAAGGTTTTACAAATCAGTTTCTATTCTAAGGACGGAACATCTCCGTTACTCGAATGATTACAATTTGACAGAACCCTTGCAAGGGTTAATTACCCACCAACCCCCTCCCCTTATTAAACGAAATTCTATGGTTTACAAACTCAATGCCGTGTTTGTAAGTACAGAAAAAAAGCTTGACAGAGATTAATAAATCACAAAAACCAAAAATAAAAATGAAGTCAACTTTTCTATAAAAAACAAATCCAACGATGAATAAATGTTACATTCATACATACATATATACATATATACATACATACATAGATATATATATATACATACATACATACATACATATATATATATATACAAATCAATACCGTTTCGAAGCATACAAATTTTTTTTTTGGTTGATTGAATAGAGTACTAATTTAAAATATTTTTCATACTTCAAAAAAATTTAAAAATTATCTTAACATTATGGCGATAACGTTAAATATTCTGTTGACTCTATTCGTACTAAACAACTGTATAATTTCATTTTACTATGTTTTTGGAACATCGAAATTGGTAATTTTAAAATTATTTATATTAATACATTGTTTCTGTTGGCGTTTAACTGACTATAAACAAAATAATAATTGTTCTAACCGTAATTGAATTAATAAACACCATCTGGACCACACCATAGTAGCATTCGCCGAATTAATTATATGCGCCATTATTATTATGCGTAATAAAAGAAACGACCTTTTTTCTTTTTTTTGCTTTTTAGCTTCGATGCGAAGCTGAGAACGTATTGGTTTTACTATGTGTTTTTTTTTGTGCCTGTTACCACTTTTTATCAGCTCTCATCGAACCGATGTATTTCAACGATACGTCAAAAGATCACAAATCGTATCTAGTCGAAGAAATTACCCTCAAAAATTAAAATAATTTCCCTCGTTCCCCGTAAATGAGAGAAACCTCCAAAAAATTACAAATTTAAAAATCGCTAATTTTCGAAATTTTTTCAATTTTTTTTCTTAAAAATTCCATAACTTTTTAAAAATTGAACAAATCAAAATAATTTTTTTTTTTAATAGATGCATAATGTTCTAACCTATCATTTGGTATATTTTTTTATAAATCTGACTCTAAACTTGCCCACAGGGGAGGATTAAAAATGACAACTTTTTCACCAAAAATTATCTTTTGAAAGTGTTCCGGAAAGTCTGACACTTTTATATATATCTTAAATTAAATCTAATGTAATATACTTTACTATGAAATAAAAAATTTTGGACTTTTATTTTGTCTTTATGGTGAAAATGACTAAGGAATGCTATTTTTGTGTGAAAATTCTCAATTTTGTATTTTACATTTTAAACTTTATTATGCTATAACTTTTTGAAAAGTGTATGGATCAATACAATTTTTTTATTGAGGGGGGTTCAAATCTAAAAATTGCATATAGAAAGTAGAACTTTTTCGACTTAACTTTTGACAGTGTTCCAGAAAGTCTGACACTTATATATAATATATAATTAACTTTAATTTAAGATATATATTATATATCTTAAATTAAAGTTAATGTAATATACTTTATTACGGAAAAAAAAAATTTCGGACTTTATTTTATATTTATTGTGAAAACAGACATCAAAGTTAATAAAAAAATACCCAGCACAGGGGGGTCGCGGCACAGTGGTGATGTGGCATAGTTGGATCAAGTATAATGATATCTGATAGTGATTAAAATCACTATAAAAAAAAAACGCTTCGATGCAAATTTTTAGATAGTGTTTAATTTTAAAAAATTGATGGACTATTCCAAATGCTACATGATCTGCTATTTTCTTATAATATCCTGAATGAAAAAGGGATTATTAAACAATATTATTTCTCATAAAAAAATTGTGTTGATCCATACATTTTTTAAAAAGTTATAGCATTTTAAAGTAAAAAATGTAAAATATAAAATTTAGAATTTTCACACAAAAATAGCATTCGGTAGCCATTTTCACGACGAAGACAAGTCCAGAGGTCAAATTTTTTTTTTTTTTAATTAAAGTATATTACATTAGCTTTAATTTAAGATATATATAAAAGTGTCAGACCTTCCGGAACATTTTCAAAAGTTAAGTTGAAAAAGTTGTCATTTTAAATCCCCCCCTGTGAGCAGATAAAGGGTCAGATTTACAAAAAAAATATACCAAATAATAGGTAAAGACATAAAATATCTATAAAAAATAATTATATTCATGTTTATTTTTGAAAAAGTTACGGCAGTTTTTAGTAAAAAAAATTTTAAAAATTTCGAAAATTAGTGATTTTGTTAAATTTGTAATTTTCTTGGAGGTTTCCCCCATTTACCGGGAACGAGGGAAATTTTTTCAATTTTTAAGGGTAATGTGTTCGACTAGATACGATTTGTGATCTTTTAACGTATCGTTGAAAAAAATCCGTTCGGTGAGAGCTGAGAAAAAAGTGGTAACAGACACAAAAAAAACACATCATAGTAAAACCAATACATTCTCTGCTTCGCATCGAAGCTAAAATACAAAAAATTTACTTTTTCAACTTAACTTTTGAAAATTTTCCGGAAAGTCTGACACTTTTATAAACAGAGTGATTGAAATCTGGTAAGTCACTCATTTTCTCAGAAATTATTGAGAATTTTAGATTTTATAGAAAAAAAATATCAAGTTCAAAAAACTCTACAATAATATGTAATCAAACCATTATTTGTTTCGTCCCTTCAAGGATAAAAACCCTTATTTATAATTTTATGATATGATAGAAAAAAATTACAAACAAATTTGTTCTTATAATTTTTTTTATCCGATTAACCGTTCGTCCGTTACAGCTTGTTAAAGTTAAGTGATTTTAGGCCAAATTTCTATTGTAATTTTATTGTATTAAATACAGAAGTCATTATTTTTATTTGCTGTTGCATAAGCCAAATTTTATTGATTAAGTTATGATAGTTAAATTAGCTATAAAAATGTACTAGGCACTAAATGAGTGATAGCAATAATAGATCCAAACCGGGTTTCGGTGTATTATTAATAGCTAAGTCTATGGTTTTGTAAGACTAAAGGATCTAACAAAAATGCCGGTTGCACTGTCACCGATATTATGAAACGTAATAAATAACAATATTTTTTCTGGAACTCAAAATCTTTAAACAAAATTGTTTATAATTTTTTTTCTATCATATTATCAAATCAAAAATAGTGGTTCCCATTTAAAAAAATTATAAATATACATTTTTATCCCTGGAGTGATAAAAAAAATTTATTTAACTTCATATTATTGTAGAGTTTTATAAACTTAATAATTTTTCTTTTTACAAAAATTTAAAATAATCAATAGTTACTGAAAAAATAACCAGTCTTACCAGATTTCGATCACTCTGTATATCTTAAATTAAAGCTAATGTAATATACTTTATTATGGAAAAAAAAATTTTCGGACTTTATTTTGTCTTCACGGCTACCAAATGCTATGTTTGTATGAAAATTCTCGATTTTATTTTTTACATTTTTTACTTTATAATGCTATTACTTATTGAAAAGTGTATGGATCAACACAATTTTTTTATAAGAAATAATATTTATATCCCTTTTTAATTCGACATACTTTATCTTAATCAGGATATTAATAAGGAAATAGCAGATCATGTATATTTTGGAATAATCCACCAATTTTTTAAAATTAAACACTATATAAGATTTGCTACGAAGCGTTTTTTTTTTAATAGTGATTTTAATCACTGTCAGATATCATTACACTTGATCTAACTATACCACGTCACCACTGTGCCGCGACCCCTCTGTGCTAGGTTTTTTTTTATGCGTAACCGAATTAACTTTACTTAAATCGTCTGTCGAAATTAATTAATGCCAACAGACTGGTGTGATACTAATCTTTCACGTTATAATCGCGTATAACGATTCGGAATATCTCTCGGTAAGAGACGGTACTTTTTACCGCAGAACGCTATAAAGTCGGCGGTTTTAATTTTTTGTCGATTTAGAGAGGCCCACGACATGGATCGGTACGTCTCCTCATAATATCGTGTACGCGCCGGCGCACAAGATTTTAATACGCGTTTTATCGAAACCGAATTAAATATTGTTAATTGTAAAACACAAAAAAAAAAAAATTAAATATAACAGTCGAGTAAAGTATACAAAAAGATTGCGCAACGAAATAAAAGTAAAATCTCCCCGCCACCGCCACCGTCAATATAAATAAAATCGTTACCACATTAAGTCCTTAAGTAAATAAATTTTTTCCGTTCGATAAGTTTTATTTGCATTTGTTTTATTCTGCGTGTCGTACACGAGTGTATTTATTAGTACTTGTAATGACTAAAAATAAATATAGTTTAAAAAACCTAAAAAAACACGCTTTTAAAGCACATCGTACTAAAAAGTTAAAAATTATTAAAGCGTATTTTTTTAGTTTTTTTATTTATTTTGCACTTTTTAGTTTCATGTTATGATAGTAGTTACTATCAATATCATGGTTGTAACGGGTAACGGGAAATCAGGGTTCGATTCCGGAGAGGGAGTCAGAGAAACGGCTACCACATCCAAGGAAAGCAGCAGGCGCGTATATTACCCACTCCCGGAACGTGGAGGTAGTGACGAAAAATGACGATACGGGAATCATCCCCCGTAATCGGAATGAATACACCACATATCTCTTAATGAGAATAAAGCGTATTAATATATCAGTTTTAATAGTAATTAGAATATATATATATACATGTAAAGGGACTTAAGTATGTAAACGTATCATGCATGAGGTATAGCCGTGTTTTGTGGGCGGGGGGAACATTATACACGAGGCATATACGGCGATAGAGTCGTCGGCTGTAGGAATATATAAATGAATAATAACATATACGTATATACACGTATAAATATTAATATATATATATTAATATTAGCGGTGGCGGTAGGAATATAATGATCTTCGCATAATATGGCGGCACTTTTGCTGTCGTCGACGACGCGATGTCCGGCGTGATCCTCAGGCGTCAAAAGGTTAGCAGCGTAGATGACGACAGTGCGCGAGTGTGTTGACGTTGTCACTTTGACAACGAGAAGAAGACTACGGAATCATTAGCGGCGGGATGTCGTCGGCCGTGCGGCACTTGCTGTACTTGTCACCGCGGCGTAAAACGACGCGGGGCTGTGTCAATTACAATAAAAATTTGTTTTATATAAATATATATATATAATTGATGACACGCGCGCGTCTACGGGTTGGGAAATATTATTTTCGACGACTGTAGAGCGGGGTGGGGTGAATGCGTTACGACCGTCTAGTCTCGTGCGCGTGGAAAGTTACAAACAACTCACAACACACAACATACAAGTGAAACTAATATAAGCGTGTTAAAAAGAAGCAAAGCCGAGCACTGAAGTCTGAACGCCAGAGGAGAAAGAATAGAAGTGACTCTTTGACGGACGTCAAAGGGCTGATGAGATCTTAGGTCTGTTATAATGAATCGTAGAAATAAAACTTTATGTGATAATAAGAGTTATTTAATTGAAAGAAAGGTGTCCTTTACAACGCGGTACGAGGAGTGATTTGTATTGTATCATTGTTTGTTTAGGATATGTAAACAAACAATGACAAGTAATGCGTTGTATATCGCTAATCCATATGTGAAACTGTATGAGCTCATTTATGGCTTATTCGGTAAGGATTATGTAAAAAAAATTAAACTATTACACGCCTCAAACCGCGTCGGTATGTTATTGGTAATCATTGATGAGATGTATGAATTTAATTAAGTAATAAAAGAATATTATACACTATAATAATACCTTCCGTTGAATACAAACAAAACGCTCGTAGAACCGAATTTACTTGTTGAAGTCAACGAATCTCTCCCATTAAAACGCGGCTTAACTCAAAGACTTGACACGCTTTTGTTTATTTATTTATATATTTTTTTATGCTTATAAATATTTGCTTTTTATTTTATATTTTTATATACTATCTATAATATATAGATATATATATCTTATATTTTATGCGTAATGGCGTTTTACGATTTTTCAGCCAAACGTGAACAGCGCAGACAACATACTGATTTTATCGGAAGACGAGGTACGTGTTTTTTTTTTTGGGATTTTTTTTAATACTCTATTTAAAATACAACTACGATTACGTAGATGTTATATTGTACAACGGTCGTGGACACTAGCGATTTCATCGTCGAGTCCTTACGTATTTAAAACACGACCGCGCACGATACCCAACCGTCGTACAGACACGGGCGCCAATCTGAAGTGTATAAATCGCGTTTTAGTGGACATTTTTTACGAAAACGTTTTTTTTGGCGTCGTAGTTATTTGCACGAGACTTTTGTCGTGCGCTCAACGTGTAGCAGCTCTCCGTCGGAAGACCTCAAAACGTGGACGACGTCGTCATCGAATCTCGCCGATACAGACCATCATCCCTTTTTACGCGCGTATCGCAAGTTTTGACCCGTCGGTTTTCCATTAGAATTTCCCCGAAAATATTTTTATTATTACATTTCCCGAATCGCCTGAATAAAATCCCATTGTACGCGCACTCGCCGTGTGAAATTAGAATTAAAAAAAAACTCAAAACGATCCCTCCCTCCCCTTTGGGTTGTATTTGAAATGGACTTTTATGTGAAATTTACGAGTGAGTCGAGTAAGTAAGACGGCGACGAATCATCCGTCGTCATTCGGAGGATGTGCACCTCATCGTGCGGCTGCCGCCATACGCGATGACATATACGGAGAGACATTTTCTTGGTCGTTTACCACAAGCGTTACTCGGTCGTCAACAGGACGCGTGCCGTTTGACGTATTGGAAATATCGAGTCGTTCTCGGCGGACATTCTCTAAATCTCAACCGATTCGGAGCCATATTGCCACGCGTAAGGAGTATTTTTTCCAAACGAGTACCCGTCGGCCCCCATCCCCTGCCGCCATTAATTTCGTTTTCCCGTTTAATACGCGTCTCGTTATATCGCACCCCCTCCACACCGCCCTCGATCACTCGCGTTTTTTAACGACGCTCGTTCATTTGTTTGGCTGTAACGGCGCAAGACGACGACGTCTCGTACGTTTTCCTGCAAATCCACATTTCCGTTGCTCTTATACCGCGCCCTCACACCATTTTTCCCGAATTTTACCGCCAGCTGAAATTTATCCGTAATCTATAGTTAACGCCCACAGTAAATGATTGTAGTTTTATTAATGATTTAAAAAATTACACAGGATTGTCCACAAGTGACTTCATCGGAAAACGTAAGCATATAAACAACAGTTTATTAACAAAATTATACATATAATATATGTTTTTGAAAACACGCTTATTTGCTACTCCTGAGCTTTAGTTATTTTTACTTTGTTTATTCCTTTACAGAGCGAATGCAGCAATGATTCGAGTGAGGTACGTTTACAAAACACGCTTATTTGCTACTCCTGAGCTTTATTTATTTTTATTTTGTTTTTTTTTTTTACAGGGCGAACGTAGCAATGATTCGAATGAGGTACGTTTACAATACACGCTTGAAGATTCGCCGTTACTTGTGTAAACACGACTCCGATGTACCGAGTTCGAAACGTCTGCAGACATGACTCGCCCGCGGACGTTTCCGTCGGCAGTACCGGTGTCGCGAGGCCGGCGCTCGACCGATCCGCCACCGTTGGAAGAGTTGTCGACACTGGACTGCACCGGCGACGGCACAGATCAGGCGGCTCGATCGACCGGCCGTCGTGCAAAACCCAACCGGTGGCTCCCCGACCGGTTCCGACGGTACTATTACTAATACTGCCGGTACTACTACTAATATTGCCGGTACTACTATTAATAATGCCGGTACTACTACTAATATTGCCGGTACTACTATTAATAATGCCGGTACTACTACTAATATTGCTGGTACTACTATAATACTGCCACCGCCGGTTACACCGATGCGGTAGTGAGGCCTTTTTTCTTTTTCCGATCGGCTGTAAAAACTAAAACGTTGTCGGATTTCGAGAAGAAAAAAATACCACAAGATATTGATCGCGTATGACGTGACCGACTGAAAAAAAACTATACTGTTTATCTATCCATCGTCCATGCCCTTAGCGTCTGTACGCGCGTATTCGCTCGAGAACGCGAGATAAAACTACACTTCTATTCCCATACACAAAACTAACAATAATTTAATACAATTCAAACGCACTTTCGACAGACTCGATTTCGTCGAACCAAGACATCGGACGCCGCGTGTACGCCATCTCTCCGCCGGCCACTCCGCACGGGCACCGCACGTTACCGGAGGCTCTGATCGAAGTGACGACCGCTCATGGCCGCCGGCCGCACCAGTCGCCAACAATTACAAACGTTTTTGTCGCCGTTTACCGACGTTTCCTCCCCTCGGAAAGACGAATTGCGTTAAAAACTTCCAGTTGTGAAACGTTCGTGAAAATTCCAACGTTACATACGAGTTTCGCGTTGTAAATAGGATTCGAAAAGGATGTGTATATATTATATATATATATATATATATATATAATTATATATGTACTTATCTTTCCTTCTTAATCGTGAAGGTTATAGCGAAGCAAAAGTATTATGCACTTGAGAAAAGGACAGAAGAAAACGCTATCTTTTCAATATACTTTTGAATGAGAGTGATAAGTAATAATTGCCTTATCTAATTTCATGGTATTTATGCCAAGTTTGTAATGTATACACACTATCATCATATGTATACACAGTAATCATGAAAAGATAGCGTTTTCTTCTGTCCTTTTCTCAATACGTATTTCAATGTTTATAACCGTAAAATAGTACATGAAAAATCAAATTTTTACAAACTTCAAAACGCTACAGAATATTTACTACTGAATATTAATAAGATATTTTTTTACTAAAATTTTTCTTAAATTCTACTCTACAAAATAGCTATCTTAGATTTTTTTTTTACATTTTATTTAAAATTTAAAAATAATTAATATTTTTAATAAAATGTAAAAAAATTAATTATTGAGATATAGCTATAGACCTAACGTCTAACTAATGTTTAAAAAAAAAATCAGCTAAAAATATTAACTGGATCAAAAGTTATTTAAATTGTCAGTGAGTGGTGGGCCACTCTGTATATATGATTATATTGCTGTTTTCCACGAACAAACTTTTGAGCACATATAACTCAAACAAATTATTTATAACGTTCAATTAATTACTCTCATCAAAAAAAAAATGTATAGATATATTTACAATTACACAACGAATATTTTTTTTTAACTTTTTGATGAGATTACGGCGAAAAATTACTCGTGCTAAATATTTAAAGATACATTTTCTTAAGAGGACGCTACACAGAACATAAAACGTATACAACGCTCCAGAGATAGCGTTGTTTTCCGTATTGGCGAAGACCACGCCCTCCACCATTTCAAAATTATCGCTGCGTGCAATTGTCGTTTGACTTCAGTGCTACATTCTTTCACCGACTTCCGTGTTATAGCTGTCGTCTAGCAACATTAGTTTGCGCTTTATTATTAACGTAATACTCGCGCCTAACTAAAAACTATTGCACTCTCTGTGGTCTTAACTCTAAGGAATTTGTTAAAAATAAACGTATTGATTTATTTGCTAGATTTTAATTTAAATCATACAATATGAACGTTTACTCATGATTAAAAAATACATAATATTTAAATTAGTTAAAATATTTTAAATGTTTATTTTTTATATAAAAAAGATAATTATTACGTAAAACAAATACAATAAGGATAATTATATTAAATATCATGCACACTTCTTTCCACTTTTTTTTTAATTGCTTCTTGTATGTGTTATGGCTCTCTTATGTCCGTTAGTTCTAAACGTTTTCCATACAAAGGACAAACTATTTATGGCAAAAGACATTCCAAGTAAAATCTAAAACGTCATTCAGTTATTTATGACATTCCCTTTTAAGTAATGAATTTTGTAAATAGTTAATAAAATATTCACATTTTTAATTTTTCCTCCATTTTTGTAATCCAAAATTCATGGTCATATTTAATTACTTGGACGTTTATCCAAATTGGCGTATATATAATAAAATAACAAATTTCTCTACCTGTTATTCGCATTTGGCCCATAACCTGGTAATAATATTTATGCTCTTTTTTTAGTTCAATTTTATTATTTTTAATCACGCAATATGGTAACTGAAAATGATAAACATGTTTATAGTAAAATAAATAGTAAGTAAAATAAAATATTTAACTAATTTTTGTTGGACAGCTTCAACTGCATTTTCTGTGGACCTAGCTACATATGGGCATTTAATTTCTATTATAGCTGTGTTTTCAATCAGGCCATCTAAATAAA
Source organism: Daktulosphaira vitifoliae (assembly GCF_025091365.1). Classification (NCBI taxonomy): domain Eukaryota; kingdom Metazoa; phylum Arthropoda; class Insecta; order Hemiptera; family Phylloxeridae; genus Daktulosphaira; species Daktulosphaira vitifoliae. The sequence goes on from NW_026099573.1 coordinate 44,829,022, forward strand.
ATGATAAATTCTTTAGTTTATGTTATAATGAAAATTATAAATAGTACTACCAGGACTTACTGCCAAAAAAGCGTACTCCTTATCAACAAATAATCCATTTGCTTGAACATGCTTTTCATAAAGCTGCTCAAAAAGAGTTCTAGCCTGATGCTCCATTTCAATTCCGTAAGACATTTCCTTCGATGTGACACGAGGACCATATAAAAGACTGTACACTTTTTTGCGACAACTTGTATTGACACGCATTTTACAAATATCTCCAAAATTTGATGCAGTAAGTCTTTTTTTTCTTTCTATGTACCAATCTTGGCTGTGGCGTTGATCCCTTGTAGAAAATTCTAGTTTTTTTACATCAACTTCGTTTAATTTTACCAAAAAATTACTCATCTTCTCACGTAGCTCTTCTTCAGATGGAATATTATCTAAGGGTTCTACTAAACCGTAATCTCTATCGGGTCCACTAAATTTAAGTGAAGCACTCGATTTGATTCTTTTTTTACCCGCTTCGAACAATTTTCTTCTTCGCATTGAAGTGTTATTTCTTATTCTCTCAATGTTCTTCGAATAAAATTTTCCATATTTTCCTTATGATTTAAATATTATATATTTTTATAAAAATTAAATATTTAATTTGTTTATTATACAGAGTGATTTTTTTATCATAACCCACTCAATTACTTA